>NW_018020648.1:759876-764752 GCF_002006095.1 Pseudomyrmex gracilis
TCACATAAAAAGCACCTCACTGTTAGAAAGGTTGCTTTTTTATATATATTATCTTTAAATTTGTAGTATAATTTACACACAAGCAAATTGCAGTTTTTAGAGTTATATATGCCTGATAAATTTTAAATATAGTAAGTTAATTAAATTATTCTGAAACGGTTTTTTTATAATAGTCTAGAAAAAAATCCTTCATATATGGACATATTCTATATCTGTGATGATGTTTAATTAAATACAATCATATATGAGATCTTCTCAATCTCATGCAAAATTATTATGCCTAGATATAGAATTTGAGCATACATGAAGAATTGTTTCCCGGAAAAATAATGATTTAAGATTAAATTATTTATTATTTTCTATATCTCTACAATAAAAATTTTTGAGAAGAATAAATTATTCTGCATGAGTAGTAATCGCACTGATTTTTCACTATATCGTCACTCTCTACGTATAATCTTGTAACTCCAAAACGCAAATTTTAGAGGAGAGCAGTTTAAAAGTTTAAAGGTTCATATAGTTTCCCTAGTTAAGGAGTCTTTCGGTTTTAAATTTTTACCTTATGAATATTTTTTTTAATATTTGGTGACCATAAAGAACATGACTTTTTAAGCGTCACCATGCAATAAACTGAAAATATGTGATACTTATGTAATTATACGTAGAGAGTGACGATTCTTTTTTGATGAAATTTCCATTTATTTGTATATTGTGTAATTTAAAACAATATTGTAATATTTCTTCTATATGTGCTTTTTTTATTTGTTTTTAAATATATTTTTTTTATATTTTTTTAAATATATATATTTATCTGTATTTTTTACATCTACTTTCATATTTCTATATCAATTTCTCTTAAAGAACCGATATAGAATGTTTTTGGAGACTTATGTTCTTTCATATTTCTATATCAATTTCTCTTAAAGTACTGATATAGAATCTTTTTTTAAAGACTTATATTCTTTATATCTTTTTTCTACATCCACTTTTATATTTCTATATCAATTTCTCTTAAAGAACCGATATAGAATCTTTTTTTGGAGACTTATGTGTTTTTTATATCTATTCTCTACATTTTTATTCTTTTTATTGTATCTTTGCAAAAATATATATTTGAAATATATATTTGAAATATATATATTGAAAAATATATATTGAAATATATATTTTTTCTATCTATTAAAAAATATTAATATTTCTATCTCTTCTAATTATACATGACGGGCTTTATCGGGTGGATATAATTCTTCTTTCAATCATAAAATCTAAAACAAAACTCGGACGTGAAACTAAAATATATCTAAAATATTACTTTTTAAAGAACAATAAATTTTGGCTGTTGAAGCAATAACACTGTTGTTAGAGTGTAAACATTTAAATCCGTTTATTAAACAATTAAATTAGCATGAACGCTTTCGACCTTGTATTAGGTCCTTTTCAAATGCAATTCTACAATAAATAACATATAAAAACAATTAATAATATTACTTTTTAATTTTAAAACAATTGCCCTTCGCGTAAAATATTTGATAGGTTTTAAAACTTTTCAAAGTAAATATGTAGGTAGGTAGTTATTTGTGTAGGTAGGGATGTACAAGCGCTTGTAAAAAATAAATTAGGCCGAATAGATAAGAAATATGTTAGATCGGAGGTAGGTAGAAGAAATAAAAATGTACAATTAGGATCAAGGCTGTTATGCAGCCTTAATCTTAATTAATGAGGCTTGTAACGTTTAAGATATGTCAGATGTTTAAGATAGGTAGATAGGATTATATATACTATGTATATTGTATAATATTGTATTATATTGTATGTTATATGTAATATATGTAAACTATTGTATTGTAATGTATAAAAAATTGTAAAATGAAACTTGAAAATTGAAAACACACTGATAAAGAATTGTAATAAAGCAGAGTAATAGATATCCTTTTTGGAATTGCAACTTTTCAGACGTATATAGTTGTGTATCGGCAAAACTCCTTTGTGTAATATACATGTCTTTTTGTGTAATTTGTATTTATACGTATATATGTAGGTTTTGAGAAAATAGAATAAAATTTATAAAGCAAAAAACAGCAAATGATGATGTAAAAGGAGATGATACACTCCACGAATTCTGATGTGCTGCTCGCTAAAATAATATTATTTTCTTGACTATCAAATCTTTTCTTGTATATCACATTTATGATGTGTGGAAAGTTGCAGTTTTTTTTTTTTTGTTCTTTTCTGTTCTCCTGTCGTATCTTCTCATCACGAGACCGATCATTTTAAATTTCAAAAGAAATCAAATTCACGCTCGCGAATATACTCACACGCCTGAAGAAGGTGACCATTTGAACGTGTGCACATAGCACAGAATAGAACCGCACGCTGTGGACATACCGACATGTCGCTCGTAGACTGGCTGCGTAGTTCCAATGTGTACCACCCGTGGACATGCGCTAGTTTACGGGGCGGAAAAGTGATTACACATTCTCTTATGGACCTGACCGCTCTCAGGGCGATGTCCCATTGAGCGGAAATATATAGCGGAACAAAAGGCGATTTTTGGCGATCGTATGGTACGTATACCAAAGTGTACCAAACTATAGTTCGAGTGACTTCAAATTATAGTTTAGTACACTTTGGTATATGTACCATACGATCGCCAAAAATCGCTTAAAATGTGCGGAATCAACTCGACCAATCATAGCCATTCCGTTTTCTTTCCTTCGCTTTTTCTGTGGTTACGATTGGTCGAGCTGGTTCCGCACATTCCGTTCCGCTATAAATTTCCGCTCAATGGGACATCGCCCTCAGGCTTCTCTCTGGTTTAAACGAATGTAGTGACGACACGCGCTATGAATAATTGCGTTCGACAGAACAAGCTGCTTTGTAGCAATCGAACGTGAGTGGCTCTTACTTTTAGAACCATCAATGACGTTCAGCAGAATATCTGCTGAGATGTCGTGATTGATCAATTCCGTGAGACCTATACCCCACGTCTGCGTCTTATGTAGGTAAGCCTTTCTGTGCTACATGCGTTCTGCCGCGCACGCGTCGACTCGATGTTTTGATTATCGAAGTGCGTTTCGATACACTCGCATTAGCAGACAGTTATGGTAGACGCGCGTCGCAGAGCCGGAATTATGTTCGACCTGTTTCTCGCGATTATTATTATCGCACTGATTTCTTGATAAAAAAGGGAGAAGAGAGAGAGTGAGAGAGACTCTTAGAAATAGAGATAGTATCTCTGAAAACATTTTTTTACTTATAAAAAGAGATACTGATAGATAGGAACAGTTAGAATTATGCAAGAATTGATAGAAACATGTAGGAATATGTAGGAAAATATGTAAAATTGAAAATTTTTGAGCAAGAAAAGATAATGTAAAAATACGTATTTCGATTCTCGAAATATCGAATCAGCGAGACAGAAAAGAAACCTGTTTTATCAAAGTACGCTTGCGCAGAAAGCGGTTCATCTGACAGCAGTGTGCAGCACTGCTGGTCTAGTACACGTCAAAAGTTGATTCAATTTGATATGAACATGAACGGTCAACCATTGGTAGGTTTACAAAATAATAAATGTCAATAGTTATGCAATAATAGGAATTTGTAACGTATTATAGAAAAAAAATGTATTGTTGTTCTGCCACAAACCACTAGTGAATGATGACAGATTATATGATATAACCTAACATTCTGTTAACTTACAGTTTGCACAACTTTCTATTGCTCTGTGATATATGCACATATTGTATAGTGTATTTTAATATATTCTAATATAACTAAATATTCAACTTTTCAACTTAGGAACCCACATTATACACAGTCAAGGGAATGGCTATCCTTGATAATGATGGCAACAGAATACTGGCAAAGTATTATGACAAAAATGTGTTTCCAACGTCAAAGGAACAAAAAACCTTTGAGAAAAATCTGTTCAGCAAAACTCACAGAGCAAACGCAGAGATTATCATGTTAGATGGCTTAACGTGTGTTTATAGGAGTAATGTAGATTTATTTTTCTATGTGATGGGCAGTTCCCAGGAAAATGAGGTTTCTCTCCAAAATACAATTGTTAAATATTTTGAAACTATTTATACACGCATCACACATGTGTTAATACATTATGCTTATTCTAGTTGATCCTGATGAGTGTTTTAAACTGCTTGTATGACTCTGTCAGTCAGATTCTCAGAAAAAATGTTGAGAAAAGAGCAGTATTAGACAGTTTGGACATAGTGATGCTGGCAATGGATGAAATTTGTGACGGAGGGTAAAATAAAATATGGAATGGTGTTTCCTTATTAGATTTTTTTATTTGGACAACATTGTGTGATATTAATTTCTTTTTTTTTTTTAGTATAATCCTTGATGCAGATGCAACAAGTGTGGTGCAGAGGGTAGCGTTGCGAACAGATGACATTCCACTTGGGGAACAAACAGTTGCACAGGCAATATGCCTTATTTGATTTATTCTAATTTATTTAAACTATACATACACACACACACTGTATATACACACATATCTGATGATTTTGAATTATGTATGTGACAACTGTTTTTCTTTTCTTGTTTTTAGGTATTACAATCGGCTAAGGAACAGCTTAAATGGTCATTACTAAAATGAATAGTTCTATAAAGATTTCTTTTTGTAATTCTAATGTAATTCTAATGTGTACATGGAACATAAATGTTATATAAATACTGAGCATTTTCTTATTCTTACTAGCAGACAACGCGCGCTACGCGCGCGCTTTCATTTTCTTCGGATTCAATTCAAAACAATTATTATTCCAGTTATCATTTTTTTGGTTTTTTTATAAATAAAAAAAAACATTTTTATACTGTTTCTTCTTAATGTTATACCTATATTTCTTCTTTCTTC
>NW_018020649.1:0-17006 GCF_002006095.1 Pseudomyrmex gracilis
TATATATATATGTTGTTCTTTTGCTTGTCTCTGTTCTATTTCTAGTCTTTATAAACTGTTAAAGTTAGTATTTACAAAAATATATAAAGTAAAATATATAAATAGAAAATAATTTCTCTAAAAATCATAGCTTTGTTTTTTAATTTTTTTTGTTAATAATTTTAATTTCAAAATTAAACTTGACGCGAAGTTCTACCGTGCCTTTTGATTGTGTCTAATTTGACGTCTTTCTGCGGCCATATTGATGTGTGCCCGTGGTATCAGACACTACCTCCCTCCTTCCTCTTAGCTTACCACCCCGCAGCAAAACGCGCCGTCCATTAGGTCCATGAGCAGATCACCTGTTCACGTGATTACATTTATTGCTTTGATAAGATTCCTAACCCTAACTTGAACCAGTGAACCTGACCTATTTAACTTTAAACCTGTTTAAATCTAATGACTTGCGTTGCGGAGCAGACCGGCATCGTTTTCTATCTAATTCTTTCATTTTATGCACAAACACGTCGAACAAGCACAAATACATCAATATTTGAGATAAAGTTCGTTAACTGAAAAATTATCAGTTAAACGTATCATACAAAAGACATAAATAAGCTATATAATGGTGCAAGAAGCGAAACTAACCAAAAGAAAAACCTTGCAGAAGGAAAATATAAGTCAGGAAGAAAGCAAGACCAAGCCCATTGAGTCGTAAGTAAAGATAAATTTTTGTAATATATGATGTGACTTGACATATTTAGATGTATTTATTAGATGAATGTAATATCAAGTAAAAAGTTAGAACGTTTTGCCGTTATTAAACTATTTGATTTTGAAAGATATATTAATATTAACGATTAAAAAGAATGTGTTATATAGTGGGACACAGGAACTAATAAAAAATTTTCTACTTATAGGAAATATGGACCTGCTGTGTCTTTTCCACATCAAAGAGTATGGTCTAGATGTGTTTTGATACTAGGAGTATTATTAATAGTATGGTATAATAGCAGACAAGGAAAGGAAATATCCTTAGCTAAGCAAACAGATGTATTGGTAAGCCGTACACAAAACATAGACTGCTCTGCTGATTATAAAGATGAAGTAGAAAAATATCCTGGTTGTATACCAGAAAAATGTGGTAGAGTTGTTAATGATAAGCTCATTTCTACATCTGAAGTAGATATTTTATTGAAAATAGCAAAAAGCGGATTAGATTTAGGTGGATCGAATGGTGGTGCAAGTATACTAGATCTTCATTCTGGCGCTCTGAGCAAAGGCCAGAACTTTATTAATGTTTATAAGCAGCCTAAAGCGAAAAAAATATTCAACAGTGCAGATTTAGCAATGTATAGGTAGGACCCTTATTTTTATGTGAGTATACTAGATGTTATAATTATTTTCTAATACTGGAAAATAAAATAAGTAACTTTTGTTTTAAACTTATCAAATAAATATAACTTTTGTTTCGCGCATATAGAAATGTAGTCTTCAAAGTATAATAGTTAAAAAAAAAATTATTTGACTTGCAGGGTAGTAAAATCGAAAATACAACATGCAGTGGCACATAATTTTGGTATAGATATAGATAAGATCTATTTGACTAAACCTACTTTTTTTTCACAACTTACTTCCAAGCCTGCAATAACCATACATGATGAATACTGGCATCCGCATGTTGATAAGGTTTGATTCCTAGACTATTATATGTATGCTTTTTAATAAATTTCACACAAATTGTTTTAAAAGCTTATACTTTATTACTGATATTCATATTAAGAAATGAATAATAAAAAAAAAAATTAAATCAATACTATTATATATTACAGGAAACGTATGAATCCTTTCATTACACATCGTTGTTATATTTAAATGATTATGATAAAGATTTCAAAGGTGGGCGATTTATTTTCATTGATAAAAACAATGTCAATACAACAATAGAACCGAGAAGAGGTAAGACAGTATTTATAAAACTATTTTTAAAAAGCTCTAGTTTAGAAAATGAGAAATAATGTGTACATGCGCGTTAACGATATTTTCAGGCCGAGTATCGATGTTTACTTCGGGAAGTGAGAATTTGCATTTAGTTGAAAAAGTAAAATCTGGTGTTCGATATGCTTTAACTGTATCTTTCACGTGTGATAAAAACGCCGCGATATCTGATCCACACTTTATCGATGCTTGAAGTACTTGTATATGCCGTCTGTTCTCAATTATTGAGTGCAAGTATATCTACGTTATTCATTTAAAAAGCAAATCAACTTGTGTTAAAGGAAAATGATTTGCTTTCCAAATCATCAGGTATCAATATTTCTATGTTACACATTAAGTTTATTCAATCAAACAGTATTATAACAATATTTATATCTGATATTATATAGAGGAATAAAGTATTGTTTTTGTACAAATTTGTTTTTCCGAATATGCAACTAAACAGATATTAGTTTTGAAATTGAATGAATAATTACATATATATAATCATAGTAAATTTTTGGACATCAAGTGCATTAAACAAATTAGTGTTATCACTTGTACTTTCAACTTGTAAGCAGTTATTTTCACAATTATTTTTTACATCTAACGATAAAATACAAATAATAGATACTACACAATATATCAAAACATTGTTTATAAAAATACACATATATTCATTGTACTTGAGAACTTGATAATCATATTAGTAATGGAATGTGTGTGTGAAATGTAGACCGTGTTACATATTGTGCATTTAGTCCTACGATAGTTAGTAATAATTTTCTAAACACATTCTATGTTGTAGAGATTCGGTTGACACATTATTCATAAATAAAGAAATTACATATTGTTATATGAATAGTATGAGTTAAAAATCAATCATTAAGAAACATAAAGAAAAGTAAACAAATTTTAGTATATTTGTTGCTATTTACAGTATGTGTTATTAATATTAGAGTACTGTATAACGAAAAGCACTAGATTTGAGCTAAAAGACCGAGATCGACTTGCTTGAAACCAAAATATTACTAACAATAAGTGAAAGCCAGAAACAAAATGAGGAATAATAGAAAGTTGTTTATACAATAAAAATAAATAAATATGCGTACTTGAAGCATACACATCACGCGTGTAAGCTAAATGATGAACGTTTAATTCGTTCATTTTTGGAACTATCACAAAAAGTCTTACATTAGTCGTAAAACAAACTTAAACTAATCCCATGTACTGTATAGGAATTAAGCTGGCATCACGTAACGCCAAAGAACTATTCTCGGACGTCATAACCGTCAAGTTTAATTATGCCTTTTCTTTCGTTTCTTTACTTTCTTCTGAAACTGTCTCTTATGTTTTGTATACTATGCTCGCAAGAGACTTGCGATCCTCTTCGCACTTTCTCCCAACAATATCGTTCTGTGATTACCGTGCACTTCTTCTACCTTGACCGGTTGAACGCAGATCTGAAAACAAGTCAAGATATTGCAAATATTCGAACACGTGATTGGCGAAATGTATTGCGCTGAAAAATATTTGTATACGCATTAATGTTTCTTTGAATTGTGACTTTAGTGCAGATACAAAAAAGAAATAAAAATATTATTGGAACATATTGAATAATAAATATAAATAATAACATAAGAGAGAAAGAGAGATAGATAAATTTTTTACCTTTGATAGACCGTGATCTTCTTCTATAGGTATAAAGTTGTCTGTAGCTTTGATCAATGTCACGGGTCCTTTAATTTTTTTTTCCGGACTATAAATTGCAAAAGCCGCCAGTTTTTTGAATAAAAGATATCCAGCAAGTTTTAGATCATCCGGTTCAAATGGTGTTTCACCTATTACTTCTAACATTTTGTCAAACATATCTACGTCCGACTCACTAGTTCGCAAACTATTATAAGCCTGAAAAAAAAACATTACAAATTATAAAACAGATCTCACTTTGTTGTATAGTTTCGATTATCCGTATAAATTTGCACTTACTTGAGAGAAATTGATCGTCTTGTTAAACTGTAAACTGAAGAATGCCAATGCTTTTTTACAGCTCTCTGAAGTAATGTCTTCGGTTATATCTATTTTGCCGATCATTTCTGTTTGCTGTCGTACAAATTCCAGTGAACCGTCAATTAGATTTAGAATTACTTTTTCTCCGGCGGATTCCAATTGCAGAGCCATCTCGATAGCAACGCAAGATCCATATGAGTAGCCCGCTAAGTGATATGGTCCCTTCTTCTGAACTTTTCTAATAGTGTTCACATAAAATTCCGCCATATCCGATATTGTATCATGAGGTACTTGATCAATGCTCTGCAGACCCCAAAGCGGTCTCTCGAGTTCATTAGCCATATGCTCCAATGAACTTATCAGACCCTCTATCGCGTGAACGATAAACAACGGCGGTCCGTTCGTACTCTTAGTTTTCAAGCGCACGAGAACTTCTTGAGGCAACAACTCGTTGCTCGGCCATTGCATCAGCAATATGCCGGCATCAGAGACTGATGTGTCGTTTGCAACAGTCGCAATCACAGAAGATAGCTGTTCCTTTGGTATCTCACTTGAAGATAATTCCTGCAGTTTGCCAAACGTCAAGTCACGAATCTCTTGAGGCGACAACAGGATGTCGTAGTTTCTTTCTAGAGTTTGTTTTATTTCCGTGCCCATTAGGGAATCCATACCCAAATCAGCTAGAGTGTTGTTAGCATTAACTGTGCTGACGTCCTTCAAGCCTAAGATATTGGCCACAGCGTTGACGAGATTAGCTTTGTTGTCGTTCGAAGATTTGTGTTTCTCGGCTAATACGATAGACGATAGCACCGAATGCGGTTGCTGAAGAAATACGTCCATGGTTGCAAGGCAACTTGACATATGTTGCGGTACAGTACCGCCCACTTCGGTGTCGTTATCTCCCATTGTTTCTAAAAAAAATGACAATATTATAAGAATTACGAAATGTATGACAAAAAATAGCATGTATACACACACATACAATAAAAATTTAGAATAGTAATTTTTTAAAGCGTGTACGCATATATATATGCATGTTTTATTTTAACTTTCAATTATTATTAAATATTCTTTAAATTTAACCGTAACAATTATATTGGATAGAGAGAATATAGAGAGAATATAAAATCAAAGATGTATGTTACCTATAATTAAACCAACATCTCCGATAGCACCCCACTGAATAGCAAGACCGGGCAGACCATTGGCTTGCCTTTGCTCCATCATTCTTTCCATGGCCGAGTTCGCAAAACCGTAATTGGCCTGACCTATGTTGCCGCGACCGCAAGATACGGACGAGAACACGACGAAATAATCCAACGACGGACAAGACTTTCTCGATACCGTATCTAAATTTCTCGTACCGTCAACTTTTGGCAAAAGCACCGTCTTAAAGTCGTCTTCTTCAAGATTCTCGATCAAGGCATCACGTAGTACGGCTGCAAGATTGAAAATACCGCCTACCGGGGCCAGTCGATTACTTTCCTTGATTAGCAGTTCAGCACCCGATAATGTCGTGACATCCGCTGTAGAGATGAAAATTGTCACGCCATTTTCGCGCCAACGACGCACGCATAATGACTGGTAACCAGTACGTATGCCTGATCGTGATACAAGTACAATATATTTGGCGCCGCGGGTGATCATCCAATTTGCTAGTTCCAGACCGAATCCACCAAGACCACCGACCAATATGTACGATTTATCTGGATTCATATAAGTACGCGGTATGGCGGCCACTATTTTTGGCGCCGGCAGTACACGCTTTTGCGGTTCCTCATCTCTAATTTTCAGCAGTACTTTACCGATATGCTTGCCCGTTGCCATAAATCTGAATCCCTGTTCGATTTGTTGCTCCGTGAACACGGTCGAAGGTAACGGACGTACCGCGCCATTCTTGATACCCTCCGAAACGAGCCTTACCACTTCCTTCTTTTCCTCGCTCTCATGTTCGAACAACGCGTCCAACAGTATACCGTGGAAGGCTGTATTCTTCAAGAACATCGACATTCCTAAACGGCTGTCGTTCGACAGATCGTACTTGCCGATCTCAAGGAAACGACCGTTCAATGCGAGGCATCGTAAGCTAGCTTGTAGTTTCTCTTCTGCCAGCGAATTCAATATTACGTCAACTCCACGTCCTTGAGTCTCATTAAGTATCATCTGCTCGAAACTCGTGTCTCGAGAATTGCCTATGTGTCTGTCGTTTAATTGAGGGAAGGTTTTTTTAAGATATTCTCGTTTTTCTTGCGTACCAACGGTAGTGAAAACGGTGCAACCAGCGTGCAATGCAATAGCGATTGCTGCCTGGCCGACGCCGCCTGAACCAGCATGAATTAGCACACTCTCGCCTGCCTTCAATTGACCTCGCACAAACAGAGCGTAGTAACTAGTTGAGTAAGCAACGGGTATTGTGGCCGCCTCTTCCAGTGTCCATTTGTCAGGTACTTCCCACAAGAAACCAAGATCCGCCAATAGGGTTGTCGCCAATCCTCGAGCTTCGACCATACCCATCACACGACGACCGTTTGCGTCTCTTCCGGAAAACTCAAGCCCCAATATACAATCTTCCGTAGCCATCTTTCCTGGCAAGGCGTCGGGTGGTAATTTTCCGGTTGCCAACATAATGTCCCTGTCATTTGTGTATATAAAATTTAATTTAAATTTGTTATGCTTTTATCATTTAAACGACATCAAACGATGTTAGAAGTTTACCTGAAGTTTAAGGGAGCGTAATATACGCTGCAGAGTATAATGTTCGAAGAATGTCGGTCGGGCCGATAGTAACTTAACGGACCTTCAATCCATCTCAAGCTGCTCAAGTCTCCTTTTACTAGAGAGTTCACGTAGGCGTGTTCTACCTGCAGAGAACTAACGTTGTTCTGCTGATCTAATTGCAAGTGCCGATAACTGCCCCATTGTCCTCCTTTTAGTACGTTGGCTATCAGTCCTTTGTCCAATTGTTCCGAATAAAATTTCACAGATAAACCGAACTTGGGAGCGTTTTTATCTTGAATAAAGACGTAGCGCGCGTTTTCACCACCTGATTCGCGTCGAATACAAGTCATAAGTCCAACCAAACCTGTGAAACAGAAACGGCAACGATGGAATTTAAACTGTCGATATTCCACACACGAGATGTGCGATTAGAAATTCGAAAATTTTTTATTGTAGTATTACTTACCAAGTAATTCTTCGCCCTGAGATACAAGAAGCAACTCTTGATTCTCGCTTTCGGATTTTTTCAACGCTGCCTTTACACCTTCCAACCATGAGAGACTTTTTTCTGTGATTTGTATTACGATGGGTTCTTCCTTCTTTTCTTTCTTCTTCAGTAACAGGTAAGTCTTTCCTACAGGATCAATTTGTTTCCCGACCAATGTCAGATCTACATATTTTAGCGCACTCTTCTCGAGTTGCGTGATGGTTTCCTCCAGAAGGATATAACAACCGGGTTTCACCGCAGCTGCAAGATTTTTAAGAACGGCATAGGATTTGTTAGTCAGAACGTCTGCTGCTATAGCAAGGTGCAAGTTCTGACCAGGAGGTACATTGTTCGCATCTCGCGTTATGATATCAACGTTCATATTTGTCTCGTTGAAACTTGCCGCGTAAGTGCCGGGAGAAGTAACGGCCACTTGAAAGTCAATCTGAAATACCAAAATTAATTTTCTTGCAACTTGTAGCCAAACGTAAACGGCATTTGAAAAAAAAGTCTTTACAGTACTTACGACAGGTGAAGCAGGCTCATTCTCGAAAATGTCAAATATAAACGGTGCCAAGAGAGCTTCCGGGGCTCGTTCGCCCGCCACTTCTACCGCCTTGATTTTCAATGCCATCAAATTTTCGTGCATGATTTGCAAAAGCACGCTAAGTGCATGCAATTTTCCTTTTGCCGGATCTTCCACAAGACTGTGCGAATTTTCGTAAGGAATGAAAGTGTAGCGTTCGTGTCTAGGAGCAGCTTGAGTTTGTTGTCGTCGAGGTGCCAAAGAAGATTTTAATCCTCTGAGCTCGATACCACCCGATTTCGCGATATTGATGTCTTTGTAGTGATATATCGGCAGTTCACCGTCTTCTGGTAAATCTTCTACCAATTGTTTGTGAAGAACGGGATTGATCGAGGCGTATTCAAGACGCGAGGGCAAATACAACAGCTTGTATTTTTTGGACAGTATGAAAAAGTGAAGCATAGTATCTATGTACGAGATCCACTCGTTAGACCAGCGAAGTTTGCCAGCAACGCTGTAGTTATCGGACGACATAAGTCCCTTGAAGATACCACGATATTCATATCCGCGCAATCTCAGTTCTTTGTAAATATCTTTGTTGTTCATTGGTAAGATCTCTTTAGTGGTAGGTGGGACTGATGGCGGTTGTAGTTTCAGCTGATCTTTCTCGATAGCTTCAGATACGCGGATGTTTCCGCTGACAGCGACCGAGCCACCCTCATTGATCTCAAAGTCGCCCGTTCCTTCAAAGATGGTTATCGAAAACTTTACCACTCCCTCTTTCGGCATAATAGTGGCGCGTTGAAACCGTACATTTCGGAACACCACTGGCAATTGCTCAAAATCGGTACCGCGCAGTTTTGCCAAAGTTTTCCACACCAGTACCATGTAACCAGTAGCTGGGAAAATAACTCGTCCGTCTATTTGATGTCCCGTTAGAAAGGCGTCTGTTTCTTTCGACAAATCCACTTGAACAACGCATTCTCCTGAGTGTCCTGATACCTTTTTAAAAGTAGCCACTTCCCAGGAAGAGGAATGATCCCACTTGACTAGAGGTGCAATCATCGGTGTTCCGCGGCCGACAGGAAAACTCACTGATGGATACAATTTGGAAATTTCTGGTTGCGCACCGGCCATGTACAGCTTGCCCACGTTAGAAAGCAAGAAGACGAGATTGTTTGTATCTCGTTTGTGGAGGCTGATATTGGTCACACTGGGCGAAAGCGATCTACGCAAAATTGCCTGCAGCAAACAATGAGGCGCTATCTCAATCGTTATCGCATTCTTCGGAATGTGCACGAGAGTTTCTTGGAAGAGCACTGGAGACAGTAAATTGTTCACGTGATACGCCGACGAGCTGAACTGTGCAAGCGGACTGCCCCACGCTGACTCGGGTATAGAACTGGAAATCCATTTAGCTGATCTCTGTTTTGGAGTTGGTATTATTTTGTCAAGCGAGGCACGTAGTTTAGGTCCCGCTTGAGCGATGTATTTACTATGGAAAGCGATGCCATTGCTATTGACCATTTTGGCGAAAATATCATTGCTCTTCAGTTCTTCTACGAATTTTTTCATAGATTCGAGCGGACCAGATATAGTGACGGAATCTGCAGAATTGTGACAAGCTGGACTGATGTCAGGCGGGCACATCTTCTTGGCATCTTCCCAACTCAAACCAATCGCCGCCATAGCACCTAGCTCCAGCTTGGAGTCCACGATCGATTTACCTCTGCAATAAGCTGCCAAAACGGTTTGTTCTGGCGTAAACGCGCCATCCGCGTAAGCGCAACCCAATTCACCAACGGAATGGCCAACTATACCGTCCGGATATATGCCTATCGATGTCAATGTGTCGACAAGAGCGACCTGCATGGCCGCAATCGACACAAAACTGTTCATCACATTCATTTTATACGTCTCTTCTGTGCTGTTCAAGATTATATCCATGAGATCAATGCCATGAGGCGCTAACGCATCCGCACATCGTCGCAAACTACGCTGAAAGACTTCAATTTGGAGCAATTCGCGACCCATGCCCGACCATTGTGAGCCCATACCAGAAAACACAAACCAGATAGGACGTTTTTCATCATAGTTCGGCATCTCGCTCATTTCGCGAGTATCATTCACGCCAAGTATCTCGTAACCGCGAATCTGGTGTCCCGGTATGTCATGCTTGTGTATGGCATGTAGTAACGCGACAAACTCATCGTCTGTCTGATATTCTTTTGCTTTGTCCAGCAACATGTGTATGGACTCTTCTGTTCGACCAGACACGGCAACCAATTTAGGTAGCAATTCGGTGGCGGGTAGCACGGGCGACAGTTTTGGTTTTGGATTACTACGCAGAACAATGTGCGCGTTCGCACCTCCGAAGCCGAACGAGTTAATACCCACGAGGCCTCCGTTCCACGGCATAGCCTTGTCAACTACTCGAATGCGTCCTTCTTCGAACGCGGGTATATCCGGATTTGGAGTTTCAAAGTGTAAGTTCGCGGGTATCACACCAGCTTCCATTGCGATTAAAACCTTGGCGATCGAACACAGTCCGCTGGACGGTTCCGAATGTCCTATATTGGACTTGACCGAGCCGAGCAGCAAAGGAGTTTTCCTATCTTTGCAAAACAATGTGTCGACGGAATTGATCTCTTCTGGATCACCCACTTTGGTTCCAGTACCATGAGCCTCTACGTAAACTACATCTGCGGGATTAATACCCGCCTCGTTGTATATCTCGCGCATCAATTGATACTGCCTTTTACCATTTGGATAAGTAATTCCCTGATATTTGTAGCCATCAGTATTGGTTTTTGTGTGAACAACCGTGGCGTACATTCTACGCGCGTCTTTTGCCTTCTGTAAGTATATTGCCACTACGGCCTCAGCTCTTACGTAGCCGTTACCCTTACTGTCGAACGCCTTGCATTTGCCGTCCTGTGACAGCATGCTTAATCTGTGAAACTGAAGCGAGTTCTCCGGCTTCAGTAAAAGATTCATCCCACCGACAATCGCTGCGTCACACTCGCCGGCACGGATCGCGGTAACTGCCTGATGCATGGCAAACATAGCCGAGGAACAGGCCGTGTCCAATGCATAACTAGGTCCGGTGAAATCAAATGTATACGAGATTCTATTGGCGAACATTGCCCTACAACATCCGATCAATCCGTATCCTGCAAGAGTATTGTGTTATTTTATTTATGTACACGTGAAAACTTTGAACAATTCAACTCGCGATAAGTCAACATTTTGAAATTATACAAACCATTTACACGATCCGGATCACTTGTCCAAAACTCGTCCGATTCCGAACATGAAACACCGATAAAAACACCAGTACGTGATCCTCGCACGGTTGTCGGGTTGATGCCAGCGTCAACTATCGCTTCGTACGTGATTTCTAACATCATGCGAAGTTGCGGGTCCATTACGTGCGCTTGTTTGGGATGTACACCGAAGAAAGAAGCGTCGAAGCTGCTGAGATCTTTGATCTTGGCGGATCTGCGCGGTAGTCCGTGAATGCCCGCTGTCCAACGGCGATCATCATCGGTAACCATGTCCAGTCCTTTCATCAGATTCTCCTTAAACTCTTCGATGTTTGACGATTCAGGTAGACGGCCTGGAAAAATATCGGTGCGTTACGCTCCCATAACAATCTGATCAAGTCAGTCGCATTACAGCTCTGTTCGCACGATCGGCTATTACCTGAAATGCCCGTAATGACGACATCACTATCGACGGAATACGGTACTCCATTTCCGTCCGCGTGTTCTCGCGTCACGGGACTGTTGATACTTTCGAACTGAGCCGGCATCTTATCAAATAGTTTGAAATTTCCTTATTTCTGTCTGTAACAATTAAGAACAACTGATGTCTGTATTTTTGTCTCTTGTAGACAAATATCAGCAAAAAAAAAGTTATTGCTGAAGAACGCATGAAATATTAGAAATTAATTCCAGTTTCACACGTAAGAGAATTATTAACAGATTTTGATTATTTACATGTTGAAATCTGAATTCGCACTGATCTCAGCAGGACCTCTTTCAGCGGTCTCTTTAAACACGCTCAGTCCGTGTGAGCAACTACTATGCGCAATTACCCTCAATTGACATACAACATACTTAATTGAGTAATTTCAATAGAGCAGTTTCACTCGGATAAACCAATTTTCCTATGATTATTAATGGACATAATTCTTTCTCTCTTTCTTTTTCGACAAATTATGATATGTTATCGAACGACGACTTATGTTCTTACGTAAAATTTTTAACTATAATGTTACTATATACACACCACATGCACTCACAGAGAGAGAGAGAGAAACTTGTAGACCAAACTCTTTGTACATATTTCTTTTAAATTTTTTAAATAAAATTTTATATACTCTTAAAAAAGCGAAGTTTTTTGATTGAAACAATTTTCACATTTTTCTTTTCAAAAAAAAATTAGATTACGTTATTCAAAATTAGAAAAATATTTGTACATATACATATATGCAAATATGTAAATTAAAGAATATCGTATTTTACTTTTGCACTTATATTTCAGAGATATTTCCAGATTCACTTTAGCATATTGACACGCAAGATATTTAAGTAATTTGAAAAAAGAAAAAAGTTAAATCACGTTTTAAATTATCTCATCTAAAGTGCAGAAACATCTATAAAATATCGGCAGTTTCCTACTACAAGATAGCCAGTTATACATTCAGGCACACTCGTCTTAAACGTGCAAAAGTCGTGATGTGTGCGAAATATTGATAATATTCAATACGTGATAAAACATGATGATCAAAGTTATCACATGTCATTCGGGACATGCTATTTTTTTAGAAGTCAAGATGTCACGCGTAATTGTAATTTGTGAAGATATTTCGCAACGTAATTCAAGGTTTTCTTTTTTTTTTTTCTTTTTTTTTTTTTCGAGATATCTCGTCTTATGACGCACTTGAAAGAGAGTTGGACACGTATAAAAAGTTGTTGCTTTTTAAACAATGATCAAAAAAATAGTTACGACATTCTCTCCCCATATCGATTTCAGATTGAAGTTCGTTTTGACAGTGCGCAATCAAAGTACAATTAATGGATTTTCCATTCTATTCAGTCCAATAATTGTCTGACGATCTTTCGTCAGTTAGTTTTATCAATAGCATCTCCGTTTTGTGTTTCGCATTCAAACTCGGCGGTCACAGTACGACCGTCTCGTGGCGCTCACGCAGTTTGGATTTCTCCCGAAAAATAATCAAGGTCATTACGAAGTGATCATCGTTACCTGACTGTGAGCGTTAGTGTGAATGCAAACTCGAAAAAACGTGTGTTCAATAGAATCAAATTTCTCGGACTGTGAGCTCTTTGATCAATAGTGTAAAAACGAGATAAACACATCGGATAAACAATGGTTTTTCGCCAAAGTTATTAAGTATCCGGTACCCGAGCTATCAAAACACGAGAGTAGCATTATCGATAATGAATTGCTCATTGATAATTAATCGTTTGTTGCTCATCGAACAAAAAGTTTTAACTCTAAAGATCAAAGCATCATCGCGATTTTTACAGCTCGTAACATAACATCATATTACATTCGACTGAAAAATTCTTTTTTTTCCCGTGATTTGATCGTGATTATTCCGGCGTTAATGGCGTAAGTAAACGTTTGCAATAGAATTTGTTTGCAACGAACAATTTTTTCAGTGATTTCTTTTTACATCATTGAAAGAAATAATGTCCGCTAAACTGAATCTACATTAAAGAAATTTACATGCTGATGAATATATAATGTATTGACCTTGAAAATATAAGATGAACGTTGTGGTACGATCACGCCACGCGAGGAAGCAACACGAGCCGGCCACGTGAAATCACAAAAGTAAACACTGATTGTGTCACCTTATCTCCCTCCTTTCCCAAAACATATGATGATTTTAATGTTAAATAAAACAGTTATTATTTCTTAATTAATTTTTGATTTGTGGATCATGACACTCTGTGCAAGATAAATTACTCTAAAAACAAATAACGAAAACGATTCTTCTGCTTTCGTCCTTAAAACTATCAAAATATATGCGACTGTGTTCATGTAAAACATTTTTTTTTTTAACCATACAAGCACATTATTTCAGTACACTGAACTTAATTAATTATTCCGAATATCTTTAATTAGACGCAAGTGGTTTTGAGCAGTCAAATTACACTCTATGGAAAAGAGCATAGAGTGGTAAAATACGTGATCGTTCGTCGCATCAACTTTACGTGAATGCAGAGTTGGGCACGTATTATACATGAGATATTGTACATTGTATTTTATACAAATGTTTGTATAATAACAGTTATACAACTAAACAACAACTATACAATATATAGTTTGTATAGTTGTTTAGTTCTATAATTGTTAGTCGCGTTATGGTTATGTGAGCATCAAAGTTGGGCATGTATTATACGGTATAACCCGTATAATACGTACGGTATACACGTATTATACGGTACAACCGTATGATACGGTTGTATGCGTGAATGGCGTTTTTTGTAAACGTTAATTTTCTAGCTAAGTTTATTACACATAGTTTTATTATCTATGCGAATTCCAGCAAGCAAATATCGGAAAAAAAATAAGCAATCATTAGTTATTACGAGCAATTATATTAAAATATTATGAAAACGTACTTAAAATAAATAAGGAACTAAGCATCGCAAACTTGCAATGAAATGTTCTAAGGAATAAAAATGACAAAGACGTTCTTTTTAGGCTTACGAATATAATTACAATTGTTAATCGTCCGATTAGCAATGTAATTATATTAATTGTTGAATTCATCAAATGTCATTAAATTGTAACAGCCTTGACGAACAATATCACAATTTTACAATTTGCACCGCTTTGAATGCACCTACGCGCTCACGACACGCACATGTCATCATAATTAATAATCGAGGTGATGATAATTGCCCTTTATTGGAAAAAAGAGCAATATTATGAAAACTCCATTCTTTCTCAATTTTATCAATAAAATTTAATTACTTGTTATATAATATATATACATTAAAATTATCTAATGCACACAATATATCCTTCCACTTTTCTTAGTATTGACGCTTTGTTACATTTTTTCTTATCTAATCAATTATGAAATCTTTTAAAACAAAAATCATTACGTGTAAACATATTTGCAGTGTGATTTTATGAATATTTCTTTAAGAAACTAAGGAAAAGAATCAAACCCGCATGCTTAGAATTTAAAAAACATCGTGTTATTAATAATATCAAATATATGCACAAGTCATTTGTAAGTAAAACTGTTGTATCTGATATATGTATACTTGATGCATATAACACGACTTGACTTTAGAGAGATTTGAGAAATGAGAGCAACGGCTCTGAGTGACCTCTTTCACACTAATACATGTGAGTATTTGCTACTTTTTTTTTTAGAATGACAAATGAATATTTACTACAATGTCTGATATTTGTTATAAAAATTTATAGCATCTCTTCAATGATACGAAAAAATTACAAGTATATTTATAGAATAAAATATCTTTTATTTATAGCTTTTGTTCACGAAAACACACCGTGTTTACTTGGAAATAAGTAGATACAACGGAAGTGCGCACAATTGAGGAAGGCTTGATGTTATATTCATTTCTTTTTTCTACGTTTCAAGTGTGCAACATTTAAAAACGTCATAGCATTGCTTCATTATCATATAAGTGCTGTTTAAGTGCGTGACAAATTGACACAACGTCGTCTTGTTCGTTTATACATACTCGCGGTTGGCTTTTTATTAAAAAAAAAACTGTGAAATACATAAATAAATGTTCTTGTCATTCATTATAATAAATAAAGAAGTTGGCAATGTAGTCTCATTTTACATTTTGTTAGTATTCAATATTTTAAACTGAAAATTGAATAATTCATTTTTTTTCAAAGTAATGTTCAACAAAACTCGCAAAATCATTCAGTACAAAATGTGGCGATATGTTGCGTAATAACTCGATAAAAACTAATACGGAAGTTAAAGTGAGTTTTCCTTGAGTAAAATAAGAATTGACTTTATTTTTAAAAACAGTATTATTATACTACAAAGTTGCACATTTAGTAAAAACAAACTGCTCGAAGACATACAAAAGAAATGAGAATTTCTTGATCTTAAGAAATATACTAATTTATCGTTTTTAATTTTTTTTTTTTTTTTTTTTGCAGTAACATTTCCACAATTTGCAATCATATTTGTCTTCTTCTGTCAAAACGAGCAAACATGAACCCACGTTTGCTAAATATTGTATTCACATCATAGTACTCAGAGGCCCATATTAGCAACAATATATATTAATATTTATCTTTCCGTTATTCCAACTGTGCAACGCCGAACGAGATATTCAATAACAGAAAAAACAAAAGTGTATATATTCGTGTGACAATAAGAGCAACGAGGAAGTATGTGTGTAATTAAATGTCAAAGAACTATTGAAAGAGTCTATCTCTTGAAAATTCTCTGAAATAAAAATGCGTTGTGACTAAAATATTTATTCCGGAAACAATCACCGTCTAATAATGGTGAGAATTCACATCTGCAGAGATCATGAAAAATCGTATTATTTATTATTTTTTCTATCGAGAATTACCTTTCTTTCACTGAAAAATATGGAAAACGAAGTCACTTGCAAATTAGCAAAGATATTATATCATAATTAAATTCAAGAATACACACACTCGCTTTAAAGTCGCACCAGTTCTGTCTGTAGGCAATAAAATTTTTTTTATGTAAAAAATTGGTGTGCAATCAAAACGCCGGAATGTCAACAAAATGATCAAGATGAGAGATTTCGTGTGTTTTACAATTTATGTCAAAACTGTACCGTTCTTATAGAAGTAAACGTGACATGAAAAGATTTGTACGCAAATGCGATAGTATTCAAGATAGTATTCCACGTGTGTAATCTGATAAACCGGGTCATTATCATACGTTTTCTTTCAGTTTTTCGCTCACGATTAAAATGTATTGTTATATTTTTTGTATGTAATTAATATAATAATTATACTCTCACATTCTTAATTACAATCTTGTCTGTGCCAAAAGCTCAGTTAACGAGTTTATACAAAATGTCACCAAAAAAGAAGACAGAACAAATATAAAAAATTTTATACGCTGAGAAACACTTCGATGTGGTCCGCTGCCTCGCGTCTGTGTTCCGACATTTTTCCGGCACGCCGGAAGTTCCTTTGCGAAACGGATTACTCATGTGTACATATATATATATATATATATATATATACAGGGTGTCCCAGAATTGGTTTAACATCTCTCGTAGGCAG
>NW_018020649.1:17027-36848 GCF_002006095.1 Pseudomyrmex gracilis
TACTACCCTTACGATATCGATCGCGTGTGCAGACTCACCTGACTCGCGTGCGTAATCCTGGAGAAACGTGGTGCGGAGCGAAGAACAAAATGTGCTAATCTATGTGTCGTCGTCGTCGTTTTTTTGAATCACCGCGGGATTTGTCTCTTTTCTGCTTCTCCGATATCTTTCGTGTATTCGCGGGATTTGTCACAATGGACGGCGCGAACCGCTCTTGTTTCTTCCTGCCTAATTTCCGACCGACCGCTGAGCGATCAAACAGAGCACTGACTGGCCCGTCTACTAAAGCATCTTATTATTGAATTGGATGGTCCCCGTGGTCTGACATCAGACCATGTGATGACGACCAATAGAAGCGCGACTTCCGTGAGCGCATGCGCGTCTGTGCAACGCGCGACAATATCCCGTAGGCTGATGTCACGAAGCAGGAGTGCGTTCGACTTGACCTGTCCATCGAATAAGCTCACTTGTTGCAATCGTGATCGGTGGATTTGTGAGCATGTGTCTGTCACATGCTGCAACGTCTTGGTTCCCCACATTTTTCCGTTTTTACGTGATACCAGCATTATCGAAAGTAACGATAACGTTACTATGGCGCGAATACCGGTTGGAAGCACGTGAAACGAAAAGGATCGATACCGCATATGCGCGCCGCGCCTTTTAGCTGCTTTTGCGTCGCGGAACGTGTCCGTTTTTTGTGTATTTTTAATTATTTATATTTTTATGTATATAATCGCAAAAGTGTCGTTTTATATTCTATAAACGATCAATCGTTCAATCGTACAATCGCGATGACGCAAACTTCGATTTCGATTTCGATTGCAACGACCTTGCGATAAGAAAGTATATATACTCTTTGTGATCATGCGATCGGTTGTACAAAAATTAACAGCAATGATAATGTGTGTCTGTGACTTGTGCAGCAAAAAATGCGACAAAAAATTTTGTGATAAAACAATCGAAAAAGTTGGAAAATTAATATCAAACAAATTTTTATTGATTAGTTTTTCAACTGCTAATGCTAGTAAAAATCTAGTATCTGATTTTGTGCAACATTTTACACATTTATACGTCTTGCTTACATTTTTCATACATTTATTTTAAATAACAATATATGATATATTTATTAATGAAAAAAAAAATCATTTTTTCTTTGAAAATTTTTAGATGTTTATTACAATTAAAAAATGATACTACTCACGTGTCATTACGTCATTTGATTTTACCGATACTAAAGCTGCGTTCACCGCCAGTACTCGAAATCTATAGCATATGTAAAGTATAGATTTTTACTGGCAGTGAATATCAGAGCGCATCTAACCATCTTGATACAAAAAAAAAAAAAAAAAAAAAGAGAAGAAGAAAAGAAAAAAAAACAGCTGATTGTATTTTCCCAGAATTAGAATTCTATTCGATGTCCATTAGACGTCAACAATTCCAAAGATTTTCATTTTATTTACAATTAAAATTTTTTTATGTATTTAACTACTAAATATTCTTCTATTTTGTTCACACTAGGTAAACTTGAATTGTAAATTATCTATTGAATTGTAATTATCTGTTAATTAGCATGTAGATATAGAATTTCAGAACACTGTGAACTATAAACGTACTAAAGAATTATTTTGTATGTATAATTGTGTGTGTATGTATACATAACTCTTATATTTTTTCGTGCACAAGAAGCATTCTCAACCATGTGTTCGTCGATCACTTCAAGTACACTTTTTTTAGGCTTCGATATCTCGCGATCATCTTTGGATTTTAAAATGTCAACCAAGAAAAAAGTTTCTACACTTTTTGCAAAAACTTGTTTCTGTGTAAACACACGGTTTATTTTTTATGCAACAAGAAAAACCGTCTTAGATGTGTAACACGCAAAAGCATTCATATTTTTAGTCTTGAATTTGCCGATATGACTCAAAAGAAAACCGTACAATATATCTTAATATAAATATATTCTTTTGATTCTCTACATGTCTTTGTAGAGTCAGAAATATTTGCTTAGTTTTAAATGAAGTGAAGATTTTGTTTATTTTTAAATAAATATAAAGTTTAGCGATTTTTCTAGATTTTTTCTCGTTTCTAACATTATAAAATCGAAAATTTACGCAAGGTATTGAAGATCTTTTTCGCGACTTTCTTTTTTTTTAAGGTTCTTATTAACAAACATATTTGTGTATCTACATATATATTTTTGTTAATAAAAATAATATATATAGTATAATTTATTAGATTCTTAATAAGATTTTTTTGTATTTTGCTTAAAATGCATCGCATTGATATGATTCTTAAAAGTTGTACCGAGCGTATATTATAATGCTATGTATCATTTGTGCCAAATACACAAATTGATATAATAATAACTAATAGCATATTAAACGGAAAGAAAAAAATAATATGTATCGAAAAAACTGTTTGCTATTCATATATACACAGTGTTCGACAATTACTTTAAAATCTCTCGTAAGCCTTGTAAATGTCATGTCTCGTAGCTAGAAGGAGTAAAACTGAATCGAAAAGTCCTGAATCAAAACCATTTTTTTCTATTACATATAATAAAGGAGTAAATTATTGAGTAAATCAGGCCAATCAGCGTCGACCTTTAGCCAGGCGCACGTCAGTGAGCCGCGCGCCTGGTGTGCGTGAGCGCTTTACGTGGCTCACTGATGTGCGCCCGGCTAAAGGTCGGTGCTGATTGACCTGATTTACTCACTAATTAAAGAAAAAATGGCTCAGGACTTTTCGACTCAGTTTTACTGCTTCTACTTGCCTACGAGAGATTTTGAAGTAATTGTCAGACATCCTGTATATTCATTTTATACTCATGCACGTTTTTAGTATTTGAACGTATAATATAATATGTTGTTTTATTTATTTGGATGAGCAACAAGATCACGAATATATATAGTGTATTTAACATAAATATTTGTGAATTAGTAAATTTTAAGAAACGCGTTATTTGTTTCTTTGTCGCACATTAATAACCTACTTACACAAACAAAAATATACCTACTTATACATAAGATTAATGTATGTTACAGACACACATTTAAATTTAAAGACAAACGTTGCTAAATTAAACAAGATTTTCAATAATGATTTTAACTAGTTTCGTTATTATATATTTACTGAATTGTTTTTTGAATTTTATAATCAACGAAAAAAAATGCCTTTTGAAAGCTTTTTTCAGTTATGCTTATTCTCAGATCGGTATTTCGTAATCGATCTTTTATATTTATCTTCAGATAAACAAACCATTTTATTGACATAAGATATATATAATTGAATTCGCTCGTGATATTAACAATAACCTAACAATAAGTATAGATAAATATAAACAATCAAGGTCTGTTACGAGCTTTAATAGATCTTAAAATTTATTAAAGAAACAAAACGCAGAGAAATAAAAATTAAATTTACAAATAACAAACGTTTCGGCTCTTACTTGAGCCCTCTTCAGTGTAACAAAGATAAATATATAAATATACGTAATCACGTCATATCGCAAGGTTCGCAAAAGTAGATGAAGAAATTGAAACGATAGATTTTACATTAAGAAGTCCACAATAGGCTGTAATAGTGTTTGATTTCCTGAAAAGGTCGTGTAGTAAATAGCACGCACAATAACACAATATTAAAGTTTTTTGTTTCTTTAATAAATTTTAATATCCATTAAAGCTCGTAACAGATCTTGATTGTTTATATTTATCTATACTTCATTTTATTGACATTTAAATCTCAAACAATGTATCAACTTCTTTCTCATCCTTCAAAAGAAATGTGTGTGTGTGTGTGTGTGTGTGTGTGTGTTTGTATGACTTATTATATAAATCATATGAATGTCATATAAACATTTACGTTCTATTTATCTGTATTATCATTCTAGTCTTTTATTTTAATCGAATAGTTTTTAATTATAGCAATAATAGAGAATTTCAATAATTTTGTTAGCATTAATTCAAATTTCAAAATTTACACAAAAACGCAAGATTCATAAATAAATATCATAAACTTATCGTGCAAGATAAATATTTATGTTACATAAATATGCTGATTGATTAGTGCATAATTTGAATTGCATATAAGAATTATCTGCTCGATCAATAATGTACATATATAATAATATACAGGATGGAAAATTATACCGGAACGCCTGAATATCTCAGAAAATGTAAATTTTACAGAAAAGTGTTTCAGACAAAAGTAGTATGGATTAAAAAGATCTATTTCCTGATTGTATTACTGTGATCTTAGATTGCGCCACTAAGGTCAGGTCACG
The DNA here is from genome assembly GCF_002006095.1 of Pseudomyrmex gracilis. Taxonomy (NCBI): domain Eukaryota; kingdom Metazoa; phylum Arthropoda; class Insecta; order Hymenoptera; family Formicidae; genus Pseudomyrmex; species Pseudomyrmex gracilis. The sequence continues at coordinate 21,310 of NW_018020649.1, forward strand.
GTCACATTGATTTTTTTAAATAGAACTCCCTATCTTGTATTGCATATTCTTATCGTCTAACTCAAGAGCTTTTCAAAACACTATAATAAAGTTTATTTTCATTAAGTTACTTTTTAACTTATGAGGATTGAATATTAGAGTACCGCCGATACTTTTTCTACGAAGATTATTTCGATCAAAACAAATTTTGTGAATTCATGATGCAGAGAATTGACAAAGAATCTAACTTTTTATTTAAGATAGTTTTTTTTGGATAGAGCAACATTCGAAATGAATGATAACGCCAATAGATAATGCTAATACCGGCAAGTATATTGTGGGTTGAATATTAGAATATTCAACCCTCAATATACTTGCCGGTATTATTCATATGATATTAGAATATTCAGCCCTCATAAGTCAAAAAGTAACTTAATGAAAATAAACTTTATTACAGTGTTTTGGAAAGCTCTTGAGTTAGACGATAAGAATCTGCAATGCAAAATAGGGAGTTCTATTAAAAAAATCAATGTGACCGTGACCTTGGCGGCGCAATCCAAGGTCACAGTAATACAATCAGTAAATAGATCTTTTTAAACCATACTACTTTTGTCTGAAACACTTTTCTGTAAAACTTATATTTTCTGAGATATTCAGGTATTTTTTTTCCATCCTATATAGTATCAATGCTTGATAGCGATGCAGAATTATGTAAATGAAGTGAACATTTCAAAAAAAGAATAAAAATTTTATCTCAGCAAAAACCTGTTTGGTAAACCATGTTTTATTATACAGTTTATGTGATGTAATAAATAACATGTTGAAAAAAAAACAAAAGATTTTTTTATCAGATTTTTTAAAAATCAGTGATCAAAGTATAAATTCCTTTACATATAACTTCTGTAGAAGTTCAAGATTAAAATATCATTCTTCTTTTTTATTTGTGTTTAAATTAATTTTTTTCCAAAAAAGATGAGTTAAAAATGTATATATAGTGTACATGTAATAAGAAGTAAAGGTTTTTCATAATAAGTTTCTTATATATTTTTATATAATTGCATCAATTTTCAGACAACAACAGTAGATTTGAATAAGGCGAGAGAATCTAATTTCAATGCCGAAGAAAGTGCACAAGATAACTAATCATCGAGTTTAACGAGACCTTTGTGATGTGGACCAAAGCCAAGCATCCTGTTTAGTATCACAGATGCTTTATAAGTGATGACGATGAGAATTGCAGTTGCGCGAATCAAAACCAACATAGATATCGACTGAGAAAGACCAAATCTCTCTTTTTCTTTCTCTGTTTTTTTATGATATACGCTATTGAGATAATCGATTATTCGGTCGTACTTTTCTTATCACATAATATATCACGTGAAAGCGACTTGAAAAACGAAATCACTCGTTAGTCTGCTTCACATCATACAAACAAATCATGATCGACATTATTGCCAATATAATATATAAATAATCTCTTAATAAAACTAATCTATCAAGAATCCGACAAGTATTCACGAATTAGAAAAAATAATCTTGAGTTAAAATTTATACTTAAAATAAATAGATAAAATAAAATAAATAAATATTTAATATTTTTACAACAGCATTCAAAGTTTATTCTGCGTCTTTTTAATCAGTCTGCTCATATAAAAAAAAAAAAATCCACAAAAACCTTATTAGACGTCCATTAGATATCGCATGTAACTGATATGGACATTTAATAAGATCTTTGTTCGATGTAAATTTATTTTTTATTTTAAATTTATACAAACTAGAGAACTCTATATATTGTTTTAAAGATTTATATATTTAATAATATTAAATTAAAGTATGAATCAACCTTTAAATCTTAGTTCTGAAGATTAAAAGATTAAATAAATAAGAGAAAAAGAAAAACATTAGAGAAAAAACTAAACCCCACATGGCTTAATAATATTATATTTTCAAAATAGATGTTTACGTGGAACATTTGGATCAACTATTTTCTGATCATCTGTGGTAAAAATTAAGTTAATATAATCTATATAATGTATAAAAAGATTAGCGAATAGCAACTAATTAGTATAGTACTTTTACTAATTAATATGGTACTTTTAACTCTTATAACATTTATTACGTATTAATAAGTATAATTAAAATAACTTTTTAATAAAAAAAATATAATACGTGCGTGAATTTGTTATTCTTTAAAATATCGTAAAATGTCATCACTGACGTGTCATTTGATCAGTGTCACGCTTTGACCTATGATATAAGTAAGAACTTTGTTTCACGCACGTTTTTTTTTTTGAATTTTTATGTGTAAAATTATTAATTTACATTATTTGATAGGATATTTTTACGGTAGAGTTTTTTTCATGATGATTTATTTTACATGTATGCCAGACTATATTTGTCATAGTTTTTGCCATTGTGTCACACAAACAAAGTAAATAATAAAGAGTATTATTTATCATTTTTATTGGAATTATCATTGAAAATATATCTCATCAATATCCTCATGTACGGCGCTAAAATGATCAAAAAATCTTAATATTATAAATTAAATGATTGCATACTTAAAGTCGTTGCATGTAAACAATTTTATTCGTACTTGTAAAGTCAACGTAAACATCATCGGAAATAAACAATGTAAGCTAATATTGATGATTCATTGAAGTGTTTACGACGATGTTTTTGATAAGGTAAAAACATATTGCTTTCTATATTACAAAAACGATTTTATGCGTTTTATTTTCCTTTTTTCTTTTTTTGTGATTCATTTGCTTCGTTTAATTTCTCAAGTTCTAATTCTAGAGCTCTTTGTTTCCGTCGACAAGTTGGTGTTTTGGAAAACCAGGCTATAACATATTAAATATCGAAATACTTTATGTGAATTCTATAAAGTTAGAAAGAGAAAATTAAACTATATAGTATTCTAGTATCGCGTATATTTGTGATTACATGTATGAGATAGATATTTTTTATTTTTTTTTCCTGTTATCGCTTATTTTTTATTATACAAACCTAGAAATGCGTCTTCCTCTTCGCTATATACAGGATCTTTAAAACTCAATGCATTTATCAATTCGACATGTGTAAGCGGATGAGTTCGTAATTGTACCATGCGCTTTGTAGTCATTACCTGTTGTAACGTAGGACACACGCAGATAAAGATAAAAACATTATGAACAAAATAATTCTAGAATTGTACATATAATAGTGTATTTTAAAATGTGTATATAATACCTCGTTAATCGTCGCTAAAATAGTACCAATTGTGAAACCATCGCATGCCTTAGTCATAGCCGATGTATCAAACTGTCGATTAATACCCGAATACTAGAAATAAAAGTGTTTCTATGAAAAATGTTACACACATATGTAATATAAATCTATAAATAAGTAAACTTGTATAAAACAATCAAATATATACAGAATGAACGCCACATACACACACACACACACACACACAAATCTAAAATATATGTAATTTTGTTTTACAAATATGTGCGTGTAAAAACAAATTATTTTACTGTCAATATTGTTATTCCGCATCACACAAAATATTTATTTACTTTATATAATAAGTCCTTCCATATAAAAGATATAGTGCCGTAATCCGGTCTAGGTATGTATATAACTTTGTCGTATGTCTGATACAATAATTTTTGATCACCGTCCCAGGGTTTGTTAGATGTACCAATAAGCAGAACTCTGTCCTCGCTCGTGATGCTTTTCATCAGCTTTGGTAGATCTTTTCTCAAACGTTTTGGATCAGTTTTATCTCCTTTTGCTACCTTTTTCACAAACGGTTTTTCCGCATCGTCCATAAAAATCACTGATGGCTGTAGCAATCGCGATACCTTCAAATTACAAGTCATCTTGTAACTTCTCATTGTGTACAAATAGACGAAGTAATTGTTTTAATATCGTTTTATTTTTATTTTTGTTAGTTTTCCGAGATTCTGTCAATTATTTCAAGACTGCAGTTACTTTTTCGTAAGAAATTCTTAATTCATATTATCACTGGAGCGTTGCTGAGGACTCTATCTTTATTCTTTTCTCATCTTCTTTAGTTATTTCAATAGTTATGCAAGCTGTAATGGCTTTTATAACGACCAGAAACGTTTTCTTTGCTATTTCAAGTTTGTGACGAAAAATACTGTTTACAAAACTTGCGTGCGCAAATACATTTTTCTCTCTTTCTCTCTCACAATTAACCGAACATGAATAATACAAACCTTCGAAATTAAATGAATAAGCATGATTAATCCCGATTTACCGGGATATTTTCCGGCAATATTTGCTGGTGTAATGTCAAAGAGCGTGGCTCCAAGTTCCGTACAGATCGCGTTTACTAAAAACTTTTTGCCGTTGCTACGAGGACCGGCTATAAGAACTGATCTTACAAGAGGTGTGAGTTCTCTCAGAACTTGGTTACCAAGTGGAAGTATACAATATTCGGCAATCAGTTGTCTTATGTCGCCTATAATGCGTAAGTAGTTTATTATTAAAAATATTCCGAGTTGAGTAAAATTCATATGAAAGCAGAGTATTTTTTTACATATTTGAGAAACAATTGCAGCAAAAATATTCTTGACAAAAAAGATTGTTTATTGATAATTTCTCATTTTCACATATTAATTCTTATATTTATATGCATTATGTACAACTACAAATACATTATATATATATATATTTGTACATATGGACATATACAAATACATATATATATATACAGGGTGTCCCAGAATTGCCGTACAATCGCTCGTAGGCAGGTAGAAGGAGTAAAACTGAGTCAAAAAGTCCTGAACCATTTTTTTCTATTATTTATAATAAAGGAGTAATTATTGAGTAAATCAGGCCAATCAGCGCAGACCTTTAGCCAGACGCACGTCAGTGAGCCGCACGCCTGGTGTGTGTGAGCGCTCACTGACGTGTGCCTGGCTAAAGGTCTACACTGATTGGCCTGATTTACTCAATAATTACTCCTTTATTATAAATAATAGAAAAAAATGGTTCAGGACTTTTTGACTCAGTTTTACTTCTTCTACCTGCCTACGAGCGATTGTACGGCAATTCTGGGACACCCTGTATATATATATATATATATATATATATGTATTTGTATATATACATATATCAATTTGAAGATGTTAATTTTATGTACAAAAAATAGTTAAGTTAGTAAAATTATGCAAGGAAACTAAGTAAAAAAAAAAACATTTAAATTTAAAATTATATACTTTAAATTTTATGTTTTACATTTAAGAACTTTTAAGTTTTCTCTGTTTTTTATCTAGACTATAGATACAGCGGAATCTATTTAGCATTTTGCATATTTTACAAGTTGGCAACATAATGTAAGCACACAATGTGACACTACACTATCTATCTTAGATAGTGTGGCTGTATTTTTTACATTTACATAAATATTTTGGAAACTTTTTAAATTCTTGTGTGCAAAATTATCAAAAATATTGAAATATTAAATATCAAATTATTTGTAATAATAAATATATGTATATATAGAACTATTTTCACTTCACAAAGAAATACATTAATTACATTAATTACAAAAGAAATATGTAATCATAATGTATTCAAATATACCGATAACTGGAAGAGGATCTTTATCCTTCCCACGGAGATCATAATTTGCAAATGACTTTTCACCTTTAAACTCATTTAAGAAAATTTCGTGATGGAGCTTGATAATACCCTGCGAAACAAGCTCTTCGAAGAGAGATTCTGTAGTTCTATCGGGTGTCAGATCTTTCTCTTTCTTTTTTTTATTTTTCTTCCCACTTCTGCGTACTCGTTTCTGCGATTTCTTCGTGCGTTTCCCCTTAAAACCTCTGTCTCTGTCTAATGCGAGTTGGAGAGCCTCTATGTCACCTGATCGTACAACGAGATTCTTATTATTCTCTTGATCTTATTATTCTGATCTTTTTAACTCTTTTTTTTTTTAGAATTACAAGTTTATTTACCTCTCATCGCTTGGTCCACAACCACTCTAACTTCGTCCTCGACTTCTTTTCTCTTCTCCGCTTCTATCATATCACGATAAGGCAGCTGCATCGGATTCGCGGATTCGTCCTTGTCCTTCCAAACGTCCTGATATTCCTGATTCGCGCTAGTAAGTTCCGACAGGAAGTTAGAAGGAATTGATTTAAATCCTAGATCCGTTTCGTCTTCCGATTGCTCTGTGTCGCTATCTTTCTTCGAACGTTCCTTCGAACGTTTCGACTTTTTGGATTCCTTCGACGACACTGCTGTGGACTTGCTCACAGTGCTTTCGGTTCCCTGCAAGAAAATCACGTACAAGTACATAAAGAACTACGTGTAATTATACTACAGAATCAGTTTGAAGTGTTTAAACCGATCGTAAAATTTTAGGCGCGCGATTGTGTGACGCGTTTGAATATGTAGCTACCTGCCGGCTGAAAATCATCCGCGAACCGCCACTTTCTGCGGACGGTAAATCGGGTATTTTTCCGGTTTGCTGAAAATAACTGTCGATCCAATTTCGAATTTCGCTCCTTATATTTTCCTCCATGATAGCGCTACTGTCTTTGCGGATTCTTTCTTTGAACTCTATTAATAGATCTTCGTACTGCCGCTGAAAATCCATCTGCTTTTCGTATCTCTGCTGCTTCAGTCTTTCGACTTGTCGAACGTTCTCCGTGATAATTTGACTAGGTTGTAACATCCCTTTAAACAATTTTTTTCTCAATTCGTAATTTTAGTTGATCAAAAATTGATATCGAAATTATCTGTTATACCGATTAACATCATTTCTTCGAGACGTCTCTTACGAATGCGCCGTCTAGTGATATATCCTTTCCATAACTTCTGTATCTTCAACGCCGCGAGTCTCTCGCATTCTTCATCCTTTTCCTCCACTTCTGGCTTTGTAATTGATCTTTCTTTCATTTCGCGTATTTCTTTCATAAACTGATACCGCACCCTACCTTGCCTCGCTCGTTCGTGGGCCTGGCGTTAAAATTATCATTATACAAAGTGAATTGCTGACGAGTTTAGAATTGAGTTTTTCTCAAGTAAAATATTATTGGGTAACTATAAAAAAAAAAAAAAAAAAAAAAAAACGTTGGATGTACCTGAATGAGTCGTATAGCTTGCGACTCGGTCATTTTTTCGGGAACAACGGTCTCGTGAAGCGCGCCCAGATTTCTGAGTGTGCTCTCTATAAATTTTCGTCTCTCCTCGATTTCCGCGATGCGTTCGCGTCTGAAATACCTCGGCACCTGGATCTCGGCCTCCTGCGGCGTCACGCCGCACTCGATCAGCACATTGTCGTAATAGCTGTGCTCCGAAAGATCGATATTGACCAAATCGTGTTTCAGTTCCAGCAATCGGCCCAGAACCGCGTTCAACAATTTCCTGATTAACAGGCGCTTCTGCGGCTGTATCATCTGTTCGTAGCATTCCTCGAGTTTGTTGCATATGAGAATGTATCTCACGTAAAGGGGCGAGACGACGTCGTGTGCCTTTTTGCGATCCTTTTGGGGCTTAGTGCCCTGAATCACCGTGTCCGTTTGTATTGTTTCCGTGAGTAGCTCATAGGCCGTTTTCCAGAGTTCATCGTACGTTGCGTTCGACATTCTTCTTCGTAAGGCTCGGATATCGAACGTACTTAGCAAGATTCGATCGTGTTCTTCGTATATTGTCAATTGTTAGCTGCGAAGACCTGGCAACTGAATTATCGAAGCAGATCCGGAACCGTCGCGTTTGTCGCTTAGCGACCGACGAACGGGGTAGCAATGTTAAGAAATATTGATCTTTGATTATCTCGTTCTCCTCGCTATGCTATGTACTTTGAAAAATAAAACATGTGGAAACAAACAACTCAATGAGCAACCTTTTAATAGTTTACAACACGACAGATTAACCGGCAATACTCTATGTGTCGAGAGTTTTTCTTTCTAAAATTTAAATATTATGTAACATATACAGACATTTAAATGGCTAAAAATTTGAATGTACATTATTTTACTTTGAACATTTCATTTTATTACTTGTTCATTTCTGGACAATAAAATATACTGATGATCAACACCGATGTTACTCTGATGGCCTCTGTATTAGATTTGAATTTAGCGCAATTTTATCACGTGATCTACAGTAGTTTCTCTCTGCTTACATACATACTTTCTAAAAACAAAACCTGACAGCGTAAAGCGCGTTCTTTTTCTGTGAAAAAGAAGTTTACATTTTTATTCTGTTCTATTCGTTTGAACAAAAACTAAGACATTCAGAATATAAACTCAGTGTTATGAATAAAAAAATAGTTTGAGAAAAAATTGACTAAAGTGAGATGAATGTTGATTCCTAAGACCCTACATTATATATGTAACATCTTCAAATTTAAAATATGGAAAATACTGTTGTTTATTGGCCTTTTCACTGTTCTTTTACAATTAAATGTAATTACACGAGATTTATACCCTTCTATTCCGCAATTGACGGAATTACATAAATGTCCAGTATGCTATGGAGTTTCTGCATGTCACAACATTCATGAAGTAAATCTTTTATGGAATGAAATAAACGCAATAATCTCCAACTTATTTGGTGTTAAAAACGTGTTCTTTGGAACATATAACGATAACAAAGTAGTGCTAAAGAAATTGGCACATTCTTCCGAGTTGAAAGAATTTGACATTATGTTGTGTAATAAATTCCAATTGGAGTATCCTTGCTCAAGTGTTACACTGGGTAGATTACATGCGCTAGATTTCTATAATCTCGTCCAAAAGGCAATTACAAATGATTTTTCTAATGATGACTCCAGTCGTTTGAGACTTTGTCCAACAGCGCAACATTTGGATGATTTGTTTGATAATGTTCATCTTAACAATAAGCACATCGACCGCACAGAATATTTAATTAATCTCTGGACATTGGTTTCTGTAAACCCAGAACCACTTATTCTTCAGGTATATAGCGAGAAATGTGTAACTTAAAGATAGTTACTCGTTAACTGTAGGTGTAATTATATTATATTTCGTTATTTCTTTAGATATTACCTGCTGAGAATGGGTGGCCTGTGCCGAAATATTTTGGGTCATGTGGCCGAATTATTATAGAGGAATATGTTGGATTACCACTCTCTGATTATTACGACAAACCTTGGATACAAAGAGCAAAAATAGTTTCAAGTCTTTTAAATGCTGCTTACATGTTCACTTTTGAAAACAAAAAATTCGGTTTTTACTTAACGGATGTATCTGCTGATAATATTGCTGTTGACTGTAACAATGTAGCCAAATTGATCGATTTAGAGAATATTATTGTCGTTGACAAAAATATTTCTCAAGAAGGTAATAACGTATATGTGCTTTGTCGCGATAACATTGGTAAATATGATGTATTTACATACTATTAATCTATCTAGACCGAAAAGACAATTGGCAGAATTTACACAAAAATACGATGCATCTTAATTGCCCTAATTGTTTTGCATTTTCTGCCGAAGACATTTGTAATCATCACTTAAGTGATCATAATTACTACGCAATTTGTCAGGTACAATTTTATTTGCATTATTTTACGATTTTGTGTCTTTTTACAATATAGGTGTTATTTGAAAAATATATGCTAAGGCTGCATTTAGTTCAATGCATTATTGTTGATAACATATACCATCTTACTTTTTTTTGTTAACCGACAATCATACGAATTTCTTTACATTGATATTATTAATAATTTTAAACCGATATAAACGCAACTCAATATGTATTGCAGCTTCTGGCCCATGTAGAAATTGAAGGTCCATTTCTCGGTGGATTTCTTCATGATATTCCTGTCCATATTCAACGTCTACATCCAAACATAGAGTTCTTTTTACAACAATGTGCTGTTCCGACTTCTACTAAATCTAGAATATTTTTTGGACAACGATTGAAAGCATTATTGGATACAATTGTAGAAGAGATGCTTCAACATAAACATAGCAAAATGAAATAATTATGTTTTACAATATTGTTCTACTTCAAAAGCAACACGGATATAAGAACTCTCAAATATTTTTACGAGCTTTTATAATAAACTTATAAAAAGGACAATCAGCTAAATACGTTTACAATTTAAACTTATAAAAATATACGCTGCACTTTGATATCTAACGATATCTAACAATATGTATAAAACATAGCAAAATACTTGTATTCGAGATATTAGCACTATTTCAATTAATTAATTAAAAAAATTGCTCGCTTATAACAAAGATCTTACTTCGATACTTGTACGGAATATTAATGACTAATTTTTTATATTATCGCATGGCTGAAAAAATATTCTAAAAAGAATAAAATGTTCGCATATACAACAAATTTATCTTTTATCTATTATATACTATTATTGTATATATTATAGTATCTTTTGTCTATTATATTTATCTATCATATGTAATAAATTTATATACATATTCACGCACACTTGTGACAACAAAATAAAGAATCAATTAATATTATCGCACAAAATATCTGCGTTTTCGCTCATATAAGTGCTAAAATTCTCTTTTTTTACTATTTTACATTATTACTTTTATAACTATTTTAAGTTAAGAAACAATACGAACATATTGTATATATTTTAACAAATATAATAAAAATGTTTATATATATATATATATATAAAACGTACGCATCGATATCGTGAAAAAGTCTTAGTATATGCATGGCATTTTTCTATTATATTCTAAATTTAATATTAAAATCCGAGTTATGTATAATAAAAAATATCTTTTTACAGTCTCGTTGCACACACAAAGACACTTTCGCAAAAAAAATACTATAATAATATAAAAAAATGGCTAATAAGGACAAATATGCGGATAATTGTGCGCGGAAACAGATATTTTATTTACACAAAGAAAGAATGATGATCGACATAAATGTCTTAAATCATCTTCAGTATCAGAACACGTAAATTGATGTATAATTACATTTACGCAAATAGTTTGAATTCATCATATTGCTGCATTCAACAGATTTTTTAAAAGAGTCAAGACATTACTGAAAGTATTTCCTATTTTAAGAAATTTGTCTTTTTATTGAAATTATGAAATGTTAAAAACCATTTCATAAACATTTTAAAAATATATAGTTTATAAGATCACGTATTCATGATTAGTTATTCCTTATATAAACAATTAACAATTAATTGTTTCTGCGCACAACAACAAGTGTGTCATTTTATTCGCAAGTCAACTTTTTAGTCAACTTTTCTGGGAAGATTTGTTTATGTTCTTATACAATTATATAATTTGAAAATTAAATATTTAATTATGTAATTGAATATCTAATACGCAAGTATAATATTCAATACTATTCAATTATATAATTGTATAATTGGCTAAAAGTATATTGATCGAAGCGAAATATGAATAAAACCTGAAGAAAAGTCCATTTAAATTCAAATACATGATAAAATTGAGCTTGATAACATTTCACTCAGTCGGTAGTTTCTAAATTTTTAACTTTTTCTTTTAATAATGCGATCTCAGATTGAAGCTTCTCGATTTCATGTTCTTTACTGTTAATATCATCTTTTAAGGTCATAACCGTATTTTTCAGCTCGGTTATTGTTACATCTTTGTCTGCATTTATATCCTGCAAAAGTTGCTGCGTCCATGGTCGTTTCTGCGGATCTTCTTGCACCATTTGTACAATTATTTGTGCCTGAGAACCCGGAAGTCAAAAATTTTTGAACCGTATGGCAAAAGCATTAAATATCAAATATAATACACAAATAAAAAATAAAATATCGTAATGTACAAATTGTAAAACCTCACCCATTTATATCGATCAGTTGAAAGACTTGCTGGTATATTACCACATTTTAAAAAATCAATTATTTCAATTAATTCCATTTGAGTACGTGTTAAGATTAAAAGCTCTGTGAGAACGATTCCTACGCTGTAAATATCACTCTGCACACAAAGAAATTAAACGAAATATATTAAAAAAAAAAAAAATTTTTACTAAGGTTTTTTCTATCTATACCTTTGGATCACATCTTCCAGCTAATTGTTCTGGTGCTGCGTACATGCGAGTACCAAGCACGTTATGATATTCCTCTCCTTGTAATGGACAAGCTAAACCAAAATCACCTAATTGAATCTGAAGTTCTCCTGATGACGAAATAAATATGTTGCTTGGCTGTAATATAAATAAACACGTTTTAGTACATATTTCAGAATATATTAGTACGTTATACGCGCGCGCGCGCACGTCTGTGTGTGTATTAATATATTAGTACATTAATAAAAAGAAATGCATTTACTTTTATATCATGATGTATGACATTCTGCGAATGCATATAATGAACTCCACGAAGAATCTGTTGGAATATTTCAGAAATTACGGGTAGAGGAGTTCTATTTATTCTGCCGCGCATCCAGTTTTCAAGTGTTTGTTCGCATAAGGCCATTTGAATATACAAGGTATATATATATTGATCCTGAGACAACACAACACAACAAGTATTGAAGTCTCTTTTTTCAATTTTGTAGATCTGATCTCGTATAATCATGTTTCATAAATAAATGTGATTAAAAATATAAGAATGTACTGTATTTATCAGCTTGTATTTATCGTCTTATAGGTCATTGATTTTCAACATTTCATGTTTTGTCGAGCTTTACAAACTACACAATCGTATGTACAATGTAAACAAACAGAACCGTCTAAAGTGTCCATGTCATAATAACTAAATGTATTCAGCGAATATTCTTAAGTTATTTTCTCATACAAAATAATTTTAAGCAATATTTCGTATAAAAAATTTTTATTCTATAGTGACGAATTACTTTTACATGAGAAATTACTTTTGATTTTTATACCACAATTACGACTAGATCTTATACATGTCTATAGAATACGTTATCTGCTTACCCCATTAGAATAGGCGCACACTTGGCTAGTAGTATTCTCCATAGAACTACTTGAATCAGAATTGCTATTATCACTATTATTGTCAATTGTTACATCTTCATTTTTGTCGCTATTACTATCACTATTACTATTTCTAAAAGATATTTCGTCTGAAGTGGATTCTTCTTGTATTTCGCTTTCTTCTACTATTTCCTCGACTCTCTGTTTTCCTATAATATTTACCGACAAATCTCTTGGAATATTTTATTATTAATGATATTAATAGCTTACATTGTTCGAGATTTATGGCTCTATACGTACCAGTTGTGTTACTTGATGTTTTACAAACTGATGTATTGTCTTTAGAATTCAAAGAATTTTCGTCACTGGACGAATCTTCAAAAATTTTTGAGTCACGTGATTTGTTCCTTTTCGGTCGTTTTCCTGTTTGTGTCCTATATGATCTAGAATCTGCGGATGATAATCTCGAAATAAAAGATGGTTCAATCCAAGCTGCTTTGTAGGGGACGATATTCGGATGATTTAATTTAGCTAGTGCGTGCACCTCATTCAGATGTTGATTTATTATCTTCATCTGTTTAGAAGATACAAATATCTTCTTGATGGCATATTCTATACGATCAAGACAATTCCGTGCTTTGTAAACTTTGCCAAATCCACCATCACCGATAAAGCTTATTTCAGTAAATTCTTGATAGTAACGAGATAACTTTGGCAGTGTACTGCATACAAAAACACATATAAATGTTAGAAGCGTATTATATGTAATGAAAACTTAAAAATACACAAAATGAACATACGCAGGTATACTCAAAGGAATTTCACTTCCAGCGGCAGCACATGCAGCTTTGACAAGATTATAAAAAGCATCTCGATGTTGTTTTCTCAGTATATCAAATTCGGTCATATTGTAGGATCCATCAATCAATTGTGCTTTAAACAAATTATTACAAATCCCTGAAAGACAAATATTTATCATTTTTTCTATATATCTTTTCAAGAAATAAATTTCTCATAATTCTTATAAGTACCTTGGTAAATTTTTTTCCTGCGTTCTTTATTTTTTTCAAAGGCAGCACACAATTGGTGTACAAGAGATTCAATTAAAATACTAGTTGAGGGATTTACTCGTTGGGTGAACCCATTCTCTTGATTTCCATTATTAATAGTATTTACTGACAGTGTTGATCCATTAATATCACTTACTGAAAGTCTTGTCCCATTACCTATTTGCATGTATATAAAGTAATAGAAAATTTTACAGAAATAATTATTGTGGAAATAATCATTTTAGTTTATTTTTTTAATTGATTTTTCAAGAAAACAAATACATTTTAAAGTATAAAACATACAATCTTAAGTATGTAATGTTTCAATTTCAAACTTTTTGTTAGTATTTTCTTTAAAAAAATTAAAAAATTTTCCTTGAATTTTATTATTTAATTTTTAGTCATTACATGCATGATGTAACGTATATAATATATTACAAACATACAAAAAATAACAATCACAAAAGTGTTTTCTTGCAGATATTTTTTCTCTTTTTTTCTGATATATAATCACTATTTCTGTTTAAAAAATAAGGTGTTTTACTTTTCTGTTAATTATAGAAATATCGAAATTGTTCGTTATATTGTGCAAACATATATATTTATTTTTTTAAAAAGTGTAACTTTGTCTTGTATTTTATATAAAACAAAACACCAAATAGAAAAAGAACTTTTTAAACAGAATACTGTAAATGCGCGAAAGCCACGTTATGTAAACTAATCTTATTTGACAAGTGGTTTAAAAAGAGGCGCGAGATAATTAACGTGTTGTCTAGTATATACCATCAAATGCGGTTATAGTTCTCAGCTCGCTCCAAGGATGATCCATTGTTTCTCTCGCATCATCTGCCGTTTGCGAAACGACAGATTCTGATATTTGATCATCACCAGAAAGCTCCATAACGCCTGACATCCGGTAGCAGACTGACAGCTCCGCGTTTTCTTCTGTTAAAATGTAAACTCTGTTTCTGTTTGTCTCTGTAAACCAACTGGACATCGTATTGGTACACGTTTCGCCGACTGCTCCCAAGTTTCTTTTGCAATCTTTAAATTTTAATTAATAGAAAAGAACTTGCATGACTGCACATTTTTTATATTGAATATACATTCCTTATTCTATAATTGTTACGTTTTCAATATTTATTAAGATTCATTATCTTTGTTTTCTTAAATATTTGTATTTTGCACTATTTGGAGTGCAGAAAGTGCAACACACGCAACATGTATTTGAAAGAATTGAAGGTTAGATGTTAGGTTAGGTTAGGGTTAGATTAGGGTTAGGGATTAAGACTAGGTTAGTTAGGTCAGGTTAGGTAACAGTAGATTGGTAACGTTCTGGAATTTTCGACAACTTTCTACTATTAACAGCTCACAAGAATTCGCTCTACCCACAAGCTAAGGCTGTGTTCAGTTAAGCAAGATGGAACGAACTAATGCAGGAAATGAAGGAAATACAGGAATTGGAACTAATGAAACCAGAGAGAAACCTGAGAGCGGCCATCCTAATGTAATTTTTTACGACGGTTTCAGCCGCTGGTTTTAGCCGTATTTCCACAAAAGTGGAACTCAAAGGCCGTTCTACATTAAACGCAAGTCGCAGGTCTCG
>NW_018020649.1:37419-49474 GCF_002006095.1 Pseudomyrmex gracilis
AAGCGTTAATTGTGACAGAAGATGGTGCGGTCTAACGATGGTAACTAACTATACGATGGTCATTATTTCCCATGCTAATTGTTTTGCAAGTAATTGAACAGCAGAAAACACTGATGCGAAAAAAGAACTCGATTTTAAAAGAAGAAAAAAAGAATATGCAGAGCCAGTTCACAAGTTACTTTGTAGACCGCATCATCTTCTGTCACAATTAGCGCTTCCTTGTTTGATTCTATAAATTCCAATTTTTTTTTTTTTTTAATTATAATCCGTATGCGCCGCCTTCTCTCGTTTCCTTTTTCACTTTTTTCAGAATGGAAACTTAAAGAATTGTTTCGGTTCCAATTTTGCCACTACACATGTTCCGCAACAGATCAGGGGAGCCAACCTTCTTTTTTTTCACTATTTTCACTTCTTTCATTAGTTTCATTAGTTCCAATTCCTGTATTTCTTGCATTTCCTGCATTAGTTCGTTCCATCTTGCTTAACTGAACACAGCCCAGTGTTGGAACAAGTCCCGCTTATGGAAAACTTGCTCAACTAGCCATATAGGAGTATTACATATATGAATATAGGAGTATTACATATATGTTGTTTAGATGTCAAACCTCCCCCCTCTGCACCATGGCTTTACTCCCCGCGCCTATAATATCTCTTAATGCTCCCTCCTTTATGTCTGTTCGTTTTAAGAGCCGTCTACAATGGAGAGTTGTAGGCCGTAATAGTAAGATATTGACCAATCACAGACGATTATTCTTCTGTACTTCGTCTGTGATTGGTCAATTTCTTACTATTACGGCCTACAACTCTCCATTGTAGACGGCTCCTTACCTGAACTGGCCGCTCTAGGTCAGAGTTTATCCTTCTTTTTCCAACGTAGAGTAAAGAAGATAAACTCTGACCTAGAGCGGCCAGTTCAGGTAAAACGAACAGACATTTTATCTCCATGGGCTCTGATGATCCTACCACAGACATTGATAGACAGAGAGAGAGTTACTATTCAAAGTATGTTGTCTCTCTCAACGTTGAAGATATCTTTTCAGCCAAACGCGCAGTCTATATTCTACGTTTATGGGCCGCTCTCTCTGGTACTCGTGCATTGGTCTTAGAATGGCGTATGGACTAACCGTTATAGGTCCAAGAGCCACAAGCGCACCAAATCAAACCTGGTACTCGTGCACATAGCACAGATTAGAACCGCACGCTGTGGACACAGCGCACCGACATGTCGCTCGTGAACATGANTGCGTAGTTCCAATGTGCACCACCCGTGGACATGCGCTAGTTTATGAGGCGGATGAGTGATTACACATTCTCTTATAGGCCTGGCCGTTCTCAGGCTTTTCTCTGCTTTTAGTCTTTTTACTCATGGATGTCAGTGCGTGTCAAAAAATCTTGATACGATCGGAGACGGTTGCATGCGATCGCATTTCAATATGGCGAACCTCGACAAAGGACGCAGAAAGTGGGGAGGATTTGCACAAGGTACTTGGACGAAAATGTTATTATCTTCCGATTGTGACGAAACGTCATGCTGCCGTTTATACTCCCGTGCGCTTAACTGCGAATCGTGATTTGTGATTGTTTTCGCGGCCCCGTCATATTCAAGTTAACCTCCTTAAACAAGCTAACCTATAAGTGCAACGGCCACTGATATGTCGTTATTTTATGGCGACGCGACGATTGAATTCGACGATTACGACAGGATCTCTCTAACGAAGTTAGAAATTCGATACTTTCGACGTATGATTATTTTTAACTTAACGGCATTTGCTTGCGAAAGCGAACGTTCGATCTAGTAAATTTATAGTGTCGTCATGAAGAATGTCAACACAAACGATTTCGTGAACTGTCGTGGAAGTTTGATATATTTTGTCGTTGAAATGTCCAATTTGTCGCAATTTATCTTGAGAGGGATAATATCAAGTAATAAATCAAAGCTACGTTTGCTGAAGCTTTTGTTATCTTCTCTCATCTGTCAACATTTCTAATTTTTACAATGTTGCATACAGTATTATAACATGGGGTAATTTCCTGAAAATTTAACGAGAATATTGTTAATATAACGTCACGTTACATGTACATTGCGTGTTGTAGTTACAATTATATTTTTGTATCAAACAAAGTAGATATAAAACTAAAATTTAGAAGTTGCGATATCAAAATATTTTGTGAGATTGTGATATTTGATCATGTGAAAGATTCAATTAGTATAAAAAATATAGAGAGTGTAACACAGAAATGCAAATATATTGTTTAAATGTAAAAATAAAAAAATATAGAAGTATTAAAGCATTTTATATAGACATATATGTCAGCTGTAACTAAATTACAAAGTTGAAAATTTAAACAAAGTATGTAGATCAATGCTTTACAATATTACAGTTCTTTTGTAGTACACTATATAATAAGATAGACAAAAATATTTAGAAGGAAATTATTACACATATCACATGCACATATAATGTATTTTTCTAATCTTTAGTTTTCTCTCAATCTTGAATATTGCTATTATACAATTTTTGTCTTTATGTAAAAGTCTTTAACAATAATTTGTGTATATAATTGATATATTTACACAATGATTCTGGAATGTTAAAAAATTATATTTGAATAAAATATTTATAATTCTGTGTGAAAAGTATTTAAAAAGTTTGGAAACTTTTTCTGTGTAAAGTTTTGTCTATGTATATTGTAATAATTTACAGAACCAATGAGTTCTAATTCGGACAAAGACAGAATGGGAGGAGTACGAGGCGGAGGAAGCAGAGCATCTCAGGCCTTATATAGACCAGGAAGTGGTCCTTTACGCAAATCGGGCAGATCTGGCAATGCAGCTGAGGAATATGACAACGAAAATGGCTCGCAAGAAAAATCAAGAACAACCTCCGTCCAGTATCGTTTGAGGCAGTCACAATCTGGTAGATCTAATCAAGCACAGGACAGTCCACCTTTGTCACAAATCGACAATGTAACCGAAAAATTGAATAACACTCATATTGACTATAGAAACAGTAACAATAGTGAATCTGCAGCTAGTGGTGGCTACAATAATAATGGTGGAACAGGAGGGAATGATTCAAAGAAGAAAACTAGGAAACCTGAGCAACTGCTGTATGTACCGAAGAAGGTAAAGGAAGCATTGGCTGAGCAGGATGGAAACAATAGGTAAAATATCGTTTTTACTCTATTTTCATTGGCATAAAATATAAAAACTAATTTGCAGTATCGTAATAATCTGTAATGAAGAATCATACATTTGTCGCGCGCATTACTGTAATAGTGGCTATTAAATCTTTCAGATCACCAAGTCGTAGTACATGGGAGCGGGAAAGAGAAGATAGCAATGACCGTGACTCTCATACTCCCCGCAATCACAAAAGTAATCGCTCGAGTGTCTACAGTGCACGAGATAATGACGAAAGCAGAAGCAGAGATGACAGCAATAAACGGTATTCGGGTAACCGTCGACATCGTAATGCTATTGAGAACGAGGAACGTTGGCGATCCGATTCGCCGATATCGATGAGAAATAGTGTGAATCGGAAGGACAATTTACGCGAAGTCAGACAGGTCTGTGTAAAAAAATTAAAACGAATTACAAAATAATAAGGTATTATAAAATTTTATATATTCTTGCGTATATTACATATCATTTAGAAAATATATTTTCGTGTTTATCACAGGGCTCGGAACCTCTCTCTGTGACAAACCAGAATGATTTTAATCGTATGAGAGATACGCGCAGTGTGGAACCTGCCGGACATTCGGACAAATTTCAAGGCAAGCCACCCTCGGGCAGACGCAGCAGCGGGAAAGATACTTTGTCAAAAAACATAAAATTAGAACTTTTGCCACCACGATTACAAAAGAAATATCTCTTGGATAATGGATATACGGTGCCCAGCAACAATCCGGGTACCTCCACGGAAAACTGGAATGGTGGCAATGGTATATTGCAGGTAAAAATCTGTTTAACGTTATTTTTGTTCATTTTGCGCACATTAATTTATAAAATTTGTACTAATTTATAACAGTATTCACATGTAATGTTAACTTATATATGATGTTGAATCATCAGGGTTCGGCTAATTATAATCTCCCACCGACAATGCAACATTCGCAAACCATGCAAAATTTACCACCATCCGGTCCGTTACCACCGCAATCTATTTGGGCAAACACTGTGCCAACGAGAAGCGGAAGAGGAAGAGGTAGACTTAGATCAGAAGAATTGGATAATATAGCGAGCGCTGTTTTCAGGCCTGTTTCTCCTGAACAGTATTCGGCGCCGAGTTCTAGATCTCATACACCTAGCCAGGAATATATGAACCGGTAACATTGTGTTTCTTTATATCACGTACATTTTTCGTCCAAGCTATTGTGTGAAAGTAATGCGTAACAAATTTGTTGCAACATCGCAAACTTCTTGTGTGTCACAGATCTTATGATCGTCGTGGTAGTAACAGCACTATGTACACCAGCATAGAAAGCTTAAGTCGCGCTGATAGTACGATGATGCCACCGCCGTTATCCGCATCGCCCGCAACTTCACAATCAAACTCAAACAAAGGCCACAGATCACCCGAGAATCATCGTAGAGGCGCAATATCACCGATCAACAGTCGTAGTAACAACACGTAAATATATATCTCTTTCTTTTTCTTTTTCTTTGTTGTATGTTTTTATATGATAACGCTTGACTATTGTTAATCAAGGCAAAGAACCGTATGTAACATGTACGATCATAATTCGAGTCCAGATAAGCAGAGCAATCAACAAAACACAAAACATAGCTCTGTGAAAAGTGATTCATTTAACCCATCGTCTAATACTAATACATCTGAAATACTTGTAAGTATACGAATTACTCTGTTTGAAGAATTTGCATATACAAGTGATACGGATGTATAAAGTGAATTTTACTTAGGACTGGAGCGAGGAAGTAGAACTTAATGAAAAGTTAGAACAAGAACATCTGAGTCGTAGTTCGTCCGTGTTAAGTATACGTGAGAACGCAAACGTACCACGAAGTCAAGCTGTGGGCGAAAGTCACAAGCGACGTAAAAAAAAAAAACGTGACAAACATCGCGATTCTGATCGGTAAATAGACTTTATTGTGTACATATTTTTTTTTTTTTTTAAAGCCCCTTGCACAATGGACGGAATAGTGGTAGAAATAACACCAGTTTTAAAGAGTTTATATTCATAAATAACGGTAGAAACAGCGGAATCTAACATACAAAAATACACATGTATCAATGCAGATCAGAAAACAATAAGCAATAGCGATAAAATTTCCGATAAGTTGGAATTCTGTGTCTATTGCTTATCGCTATCACTATTTCCTCGCATTGTGCAAGAGGCTTAAGACTATTACAGTCGTTAATAAAATCTTTACATAATGAGATAATAAATATTTAAGTGGCAGCAGCAGAGACAAGGGACGAGGCAACAGCCGTGAACGTCAAAAGAATCAACAAAATAGAGAGAACGACAATTGTAATAACAATCAAAAGAATAACAATAATAACACTAACAGCAGGCGATACGATCATAGAAGNCGTAGCATTGTTCAACGTAGCCGAGAATCGAGTAAAGACAGAAGTTACGGCAGCAACTACAGAAGCTTTGACGATCCTCACAGACGCAGGTACTTTACAAATGTTTTTTAAATCTTTGTCTTGTGTGCGTAACTTCCAATATATGAATATTTTATATTTTGTTATATTGTGTGAATATATATCTTATTTCAGAACTGATAAGTATTTACATGAAGACTGGAGAACAGGCAGAAAAATATCAACGTGTGATTCCGATGACGGGAGACAGACTCCTAAAGTTTCCTCTCATACTGTTCCACTTTCAAGTGCAAATTCGAATTCGGCGACGCACCGATCGTCTNCAACTGGATACGGTAACGCTCAGCCGGGCGTTTTAATCTTGCCTAACGACACTAATCAGTCGTCTCCTAATCAGACGACAACAGCTTCTACACAAGGAACGGGACACCAACAACAAAGAACGTTGTTTGATCCNAANAACCCACACAAACCNATTATTATCACCTCACCTGGAAGTAGAGCAGCTGTACAGAGGTATAATCAACTTAGTTTTCTTACTATTCATTCAAGTTTCATGATTACTTCGACTGCAAAGAGTAAACATCGACTTATCCTCTTTAAGGGACAATGACATGCAAGTTACGAGCGTTCCAGTATTTCAATCTAATGTAGGTATCACGTCATCGCATTATTTCCAAAACACACAAATGGACGGTATGCCACCACCATACATGAACGATCAGATCGGAAACATGAGACCTTCTTGGTACGATCCGTATTCAGCCAGGTATGCATCTTTTTTAATTACGCAATAATATCTTTNATTAATCANATTATACTCTATATATTCATTATATAAGTTTTGGATCTGTATATAAAATATGTATTTATATATATATTACATATGCACAACTCTTTTATCTCTACAGTTTTCACTCTGCGAAGAATCACTGCCTTCTCTTGGACATAGAACGTGCCGACTTGGAGCTACAATGGATATTAAGTTCCGGTGGTTTCACNTCGTGTTTGGAACGAGTCTCGTACATTCGACANTTCCTTCAACAGAGTTTAAAAATTTTGCTTGAGACCGACATCAAGTTCTGTCAAGCGGAGAACGTCGAGCAACATTTTTGGAAGATATTGTTTTACAATTTGATCGAGATGCTGCGAAAAGCTATGCCCAAAGAGAGCTCGGAGGGACGTGAGCATTACAAGCAGATAATGCTAAATATCATCGATGAGGGCACTACGTATCTGGAAAGCTTGTTGACTACTCTTGAGACTACGTACGAGTTCAAATTGGACACTTTTCTCGCGTCGTCAAGTTTACCCAAAGGTCTCGGACTCNTGGGACTAGCCTTAGTTAGCGCGCAGAAGATATTTTTGTTCTTGGGAGACTTGGCAAGATATAAGGAACAAGCAAACGAAACGAGCAATTATGGAAAATCAAGACAGTAAGTNTTCTTAATTGATTATATATTGACACTTTCACAGATTTCAATTAAATAATTCAAGTTAAAAACTGAATAAAAATTTATTTTTGCGCAGATGGTATTTGAAAGCCCAGCAAATTAATCCTAAAAATGGTAGACCGTACAATCAGCTTGCCTTATTGGCGCATTATGCTGTACGTATTTACAAATTTACATTGATTACAACGGATGTAAAATTTTATAGATTTCTTGANAGNTTTTTCGCATTTTTGCAGAGACGGAAATTAGACGCCGTGTATTATTATATGCGATCTCTCATGGCGTCCAATCCTTTCCACTCGGCTAGAGAGAGTTTGATAGCGCTTTTCGACGAGAATAGGAAAAAAGTAAGAGAACTTAATTTAAAAATGTACCGTTAAACCGTTTGTATTTAATACTAACGTTAATAATATTTGAATTTTCTTTTNCCGCTAGTATCTACATTATGTAAGTAAATTTTGATACTTGGTGTGGACCCTCTTAGATATTTCCATTCATATATTTGATTTGATTGAGGCTTGATTTGATCAAGGCTTTTTATTTATTATTTTATTGCTCAGTTTTAGATTTTTTTATTTTGCGTGCTTTTGGAGAATATTGATGTTTTGATACACTTTTTTGCACTTAAAGAACATTTGTATGTTCTCTCTTTCATTTAACTCTCCGTAGCAAACACGGCAAATTAATGCCTTTTGCACACGACTACTTATTATTAGTTGAAGTAGTGAATATTATTTTTGCGCGCATGCGCACACATGTACATCTTTAAGCCATTCAAGTACTCTATCTATTTCTCCATCGCTCACGCAAATGCTAGTTTTAATTTAAAAAAAAAAAACAAAAAAAAAAAAAACAAAATATCAATGTATATAGAAAAAAGGGTAATACTACACCCCGTATCCATTCTTTTAGCGAAATTTACATATTTTGTTTACTTAAAATATGCTTGCGGCATTCTTAAAGCGTCTTTTCACAAAAAGACGTTTCCGGAAATGCTTCGCTGTAAATCCAAGTTAGACTTCTTATCTTTGCTATAACTCTGCACATTTCGTTAGCATGCACTTCTCGTAGATGCGGGAACTTGTTGTACAAATGAGAAATACAAATACTGTGTGCGCAATATATTGTCTTTGTACAACAAGCTGTCTACACAGGAAGTCCCGCTAACATCGGCGTGCGTATTGCAATACTAAAGTTCTCTGGTAAAGAGAGGAATGGAATTTGTAAAACAATGTTTTTTAACAATACTTTAAGCTACTGTATTAAATATTTTATTGATCAATTCAATTTAAATAATTTCTACCGAGGAATCAAAGTTTANATAAAGATGAGTGTGTGGTCGTTCTGCATAATCGTCGCGCTATTCTTTTTATCTAAAATACAAACTAACTTGTAAAAAAAACTAGCGGCAAGTAAACGTGCANAAGAAAAAACTAATGTAATATACACACGCCGACAGTAAAGGCCAAATTATATCATGCACTGTTTGTTTTAAAATGCATCGCATACATACGGTAGAGGTGCTCTCTTAGTAAACGCAATATTCTTAGTACGAGTCTATCGAACGTAAACGGAAGGAGGAAANGGAGTCGAAGGAACGGGCGCGGATGAAAGAGAAAGAAGGCGCGAACATCATCGGCGGCGGATTAAGAAGAGAAACGTGGATTCATCCGGGTGACGGTAGGAGAGTGCGGCGTACAACGAGTGCGGCCACTGCCAACGAGACGAGGTTGTCCCACACTAGCGACTTGGAGGAGTTATCGCAATTAACGAGTGTTGAGGTATTCGTTTATGTTGTAACTTTGTACCTCGTCTTCTCTNAGAATGTTCATAAAATCTTCTGTAGATATACAGAAATAGAGAAAAAGATGTGTCTTTCGTACTTGCGCATAGGCGATAAAGTGCTCAGTAACTCTGCAATTTCTCTAATAATAATTCGACACATGCATATAAATTGTAGATGATATAAGTTTTCTTATTTATATGTATAGACATATATTATAAATATATATACAGCAAAAACATATGGCTAATAATAGTCAACATGTTGATATAAAAATATTATGGTTTTATTTAATAATATCATTTAATAACGCACACAATATTATTCAAGATTTTGCTTATCATTTGATTCTTTCTGTTTTAGGTAAACAAGCGATTCGTCACTTCGTATCTCCACGTACATGGAAAACTCATCACCAAGATAGGGTGAGTGTTTATTACGATTGATCTTATTTCTCTTTCTGCGAAATGGCAATCGGTTATTTGACAACTCGTTTAGAAATATCAATCGACATTCGCGACTATGACTGANCGTTTAACCGCCTGATATTCCAAAAATTGAAATTGGTTGCAACCGCTTTATTTGCAATATTATCTCTACCACTTTATAGAAGAATAAAATTAGAAAAAAAATATGTGTTAAGTACATGCTATAAATACGTCTCTATGTCTCCGCGTACTGGGCACTTTCGCGATTCCTCGGAACCCTGTTGAGCTCGGTCGACGTGGACCGGGTATGGATACGTGGGTATGTAGCTTCGTGTTTTCTTACGCGGCGGTAAAAATGTTAATTGACAATTGCGCGGCGCCACCCGACCACCATCGTCTCGACCGCAGCGGCGGCGGTGGCGGCGGCGGCAGAGATGCTGTCTCCGTCGTGTATGTTACGACCTTGCGAGTACCTTGCGAGATATCTTGCGCGACTACCGTGGCGAGTATCGGGAATGATATTGACAATAACTCGCCAGCAACGAATTTTGTTCCTTAAANTTTTAATTTCTTCCGATATGGCATTGTAACTGTTATCGAGGGATGACGAGGATAAAGAAACAGGAAGAGGGGAAAAAGACGAAGAAGATATGGGCGCTCTTCACTTTATNCGCTACTAGAACTACACAGAATGTACTCGCGATCTATAATTGGAATTGGTACCGAACCCGGTGCCATTGGTTAGGTGCTTGTTAACGACACGGTACGTGCGTGGCATAGGCACACGTATAGATCGCGAACTGGCGGTTACATAGAAGGGTGAGCGNAGAAAAAGATGGGAGACCCGAGAGCGGGCAGAGTCAGACGCGTGGTATGGTTGGCTTACGGTGTTGCTGGCTCGTTGCGTCGCGGCTGCTGTAATGGATTTGGCTCATTACCGGTCGGAGGAGCACCGGAGTCCGTCCGGCCCTATCGAGTTATGCTCAAGGTTGTTCTCGTGCAACACGACCCATCGCGCGGACCTATTTTCTCTCCGTTGTATCACTTTTCGCCATTCGCTCTCACAAGCTCGCTTTTATCAAGGGTCGATATACATTCGAATATTTGGAGTTTTCCATTAGATTAAATGAGAAATAACAGAAAAGCTTTGCGCCCGAGATTTATAATTATAATTAAAAATCGTTATCTAAAAATACAGTATATTTTTTCCTCTTATAATTAAGAGATGTTAATATCTAAATTTTATATATCAAAATTTTTTTTCTCTCTGCGCGATTATATTATATTATAAGTAAAAAGAACTCNCCACATGATTGGACACGGCGGCAGGATCGAACGGGGAGCATGATAGCGCTCCATACCAGTAATGCATGCGCTTGTCGGCAACGTAAGTGAACAAATCGCTTATCGTCGATTAATATAGTAGTCCGACAGATTAAATCGCTTTTAACGTCGCCGTATGATATCGCTCGANATTTTTCTGATAGTGAGAGCGAGTGTCGCGTCGCGCGCCCGCTTACGAGGTGGTAATTAAACCTATAAATTGGCAGCGTGAAGGAAGAAGGCAGGAATCGTTTCATAACACTCATAAGGCAAGAGAAAAGTGGTCGCCCCGGCCGGCGCTTCTACCGGTGGGTAAGATAGGCAAGGTGGGTTTTCTCCTTCTCTCTTTCTCGTGATGCCTCTCGAGAGCGAAAGAGAGAGACGANNGNATAGCGAGGAAAGAAAGAGAGAGCGGCAAAGCGCGAGATGCGCGCATACACACCTAGAAACTTAAGTAGTGCGAGTAAGTAAAAGCTACGCTGTACGGCCCCGGCTGGTAACACACATGGGTTTCCGATGGTCGTTTACCCGCGGCCCTGCGAGTGACGACCCCGCCCGCTTCAAGGGCACCCTCCTCGTCGGATACCGCAGCTTCGCGGACCAGAACCCNGCCGGACTATCTCCTCGGCGGCNTACGCTGCAACGCGCGGGACCGCACGTACGCACCCATCGCGACCATCTGGATTCTCTCGCTNGTCCCGATCGTTCCCGATAAACCATCTTCCACGAGTACGTATACTCCGGACGATCAGATTTCCGGCTCGCTGACCGGATTCGATGAATTACGGGAACGATGGAAACCGCCGCGTCGCATCGTTTTTATTACTCGCACGCTTGTTGATCGGGAGATCACCGGGATCTGTGTGCTCTCGTAAATCTCGCGATACACGTAAATTCGAACACGAAGCGCGATGAAAATTTAATCGGCGAGCGAACAAATTGTTTTGCAGTTTTTCGATCGTGTTTTTTTTTTTTTGTTTTCGTCGCTTCACACGTTTCGTAAATTTTACAAATGCGAATTTTACGAATCATAATAATTGGAGCTGGTTGATACTTTGTTCGTACGATCTGAGATCAAAACGGAACGTTTTCAATTCTTTAGACGCACTCGAGTCTCTCTTTGTTTAATAACACGCGAATGTTTAATAGAGAAGAGTCGTAAAAGAGAAATAATTATCTTGTAAATTTGCGACTTTATGAAACCAAACTCTACAATATCGAGTAGTCTATTGTCCCTGATTGCGCGTCTCGCGGATAATGCTGCTTGTATATTTTGCGGATTTTTGTTTACTCGTTTTACGATACATTCCGCTTACACGGGAGTGGAGAATCCGAGATAATCGATGATTAAACGATGTTTCGCTCGCGTTAAAGCGTNGGGAAACACGCGTTTTAGTGTCGTTCGTGGCGCATTTGGTTTACGAAGAGATAGCGGCTATGGTAGGCGACCCTATCGGGCTCTGCCATCGACACTCCCGGGCTAATGGC
>NW_018020649.1:50179-53263 GCF_002006095.1 Pseudomyrmex gracilis
AAAACATCCTTGACATTTGCGCTATCACAAAGAGTCTGCAATTTATTTGTCATATATATCCTTCTCGACAGTGCTTAATCAGAGCGTCGATGTCATTTGCGCCGTGGTATCATTACTAAAATTGATTCCCGAAGTAAAATGCGCGAGACACCACCACCCAGTCTCATCCCGTTTGAGAGGGCGACTCGCTAGACGATATTATTATCCGTCAATAAATAATGATAATTACGCTAATGACAATGATTACGTATAGCGACGTATTGGCGGTAATCATTTTCGATACGCGTTTATTTCGCGATGATAAATCNGCGCCGGCCGATTGAGTCATTTAGATTTTGCAATCTAGATAAAACCCGAGCAATGAGATTACATTTCTATTACGGACGATCGGAGATCTGGATATATGCACGACGCGATCTTATCCCCGATCGGTGTCGCGTCGAGCCAATTAATTATTTATAATCGCGCGAGAACGCCGATGGAAAAGCAAAGAAATTTTGTTACCCCGAAGGTATCTATTTATCCGTGCTGCGTATTTTGCGGGACGATTTATTATCTATCCGACAGGTATTTATAGCTACGGTTAAATTAATCTTTGCGGTTGGTACAACCTCTGTGCCAACCGCACGGAATACGCACGGAAAATTACGCACTATTTCGTTCGAGTTTCTCCTTGCGCGTTTCCTCGCCGAGCGAAATCTAAGGACCCATTGTGTGTGTGTGTGTGTGTGTGTGTGAACGTTTCTTAAATTTTTAGAAAAAAACCATTTTTTTCTCATTTTTGGCACAAAAATATTTTTCCCGAATACATATTCTTTTGTTCACGATGAATAAATTCATATGATTATTAAATATTGCTTTTATGAAGCAATAACTATATTTCTGTAAAGACGGACGGATTAATCGCGCGGCGCGATTATCTCACGATCGAGGCGACGAAAATTGGCAGCGTATAAGATTGAAGTGAGCGCGATGCGGGAGAAGGAAGAGCGCGATTGTGATTGAACGGGAGTGGGATGGAAAAGACGGGGCGAAGAAGAGTTGGAAACTTAATGCTCGCGCGGTACCACATCACGTCGTTGTATCGAAGCGAGGAATGATTATGGTGGCCGGCCCACGCAATCCGCGGGTCATGGACCATGATCTATGGTACACGGCGGAATGCCCCGTTATGCGCTAAAGTGCAAACTTGTTAGTCATAGAGCCCAGTCCGATGTCGATGGGACAAACCGGGCTGCCGTGAGGGCTGCTTAATGCGCTTTTGCCGCGCGTTTGCCCGCACAGAACGGCCTCTGCCTGCCGGCGGCGTGCAATCGATATTTACGTATATCGATGAGATTTGAATTAACCCTTGTTCGTTGATTCATTGTTCCGCTTTTAGATTTTAATCTTTTATCCATGGCGCGGATGAGGAAAATAAATTCGCTTGATTGTACGAGCCTAGCCTCTAAGCGACATAGCTGCAACCGGTCCTTGAGTCAAGGATCCCTCTCTTCCTAGATCGCGGCAATGATTGTGACCTCTGCTGCCACGCGCGCGTCAAGAGAATTCTAAGATATCTTTGAGAACATAATGTTAATTAATCTTTTGAATTATTACACATATCACGCCTGATATANATATGATCTACAAATTAAAGATACATATTTTATAATAAAAAAGTACGTGTCTTATTATGACTAGTAGTAATTATTTATCTCTTACGTGGTGTTTTACCGTTGTTTGCAGAAGATAGTGAGTTAGTGTCATCAATAATAAATACGTTATCATTAATATATTTATTTACGTCTTGTATATTATTTTTTGCATCTTCTTCATTATTTTGTATACCAGAAACTGTTGTTTGACTACTGCTTGCTTGCGACGTATGCTTTGCTTCAGTAGTGTTTAAAAATTCTTTTAGGTTCTCGCGAAACAAAGTTTACGTCCCAAGTTTTGGTATTAGTAATTTAATATCATCGTCACTTAAGTATTTAAGTATTTCTAATTTAATGTCATTTTCTGTAATTAGTTTTAATAAACTATTTAATATTAGAAACGCAAAAAAGTAAAGTATTATATAAGATAAAATACAAAAGTAAATATAACAAAAATAAAATATTCTGATAATGTGTAGTAGAAAAGGTTAGAAATATTTATATTTTATACTCACTTTCAAATGTCTTAATGACATCTTCATCAAAGTCCCATTGTTCGAGCAATTCTCGTACATTTTTTACACTATCCATCCTTTTGTGAGTTTTCACTTATATTCCACTGTTTTACTCATATCGAAAAAATGTCGAAGCCGTGTTATTATATATCGGAATGTAACCACCGGTGATATTACACGTAGTAACACGTTTTATGACTAAAATTGTTTAAATATATATTATAAAAGTATATATTGTAAGTAGAGATAAAACAAAATTGTAATAAATATTTACTCTATAGACACTATGTTCACGTTTGGCTAAATACTTTACGTACGTACTTAACGTGTTATTACGTGTCGAAACATAACCGCTGCCGGGCGCTGCGTCGTGATAACTGTTGCGTGTAATGGCACACGAATCAATTGCCGAACGCTACCACTGGCGCGCAACTGTTTTTGAATGATTGGACAGTTAGGCTACGTTTGGAAACATCACTCGTGTATATTTTATCTTTATTGCTCATTAGATATAAAACAAAGATAGAATGACGCTCGTGTGTACACGAGTGGTGTTTCCGAATGTGACGTTACATACATTACTGTGCAAGACGTCCAATAGAAATAATTCCCGATAGCTCCTGATAGAATTGTTTTCTACGTAACCAAAAATTATTTGCGATGATACATATAACATATCGTAACATGTATTGCGCTTAACTTGCGATAATTACATAAATTATCGCAATTTAAGCGCGATACATATTACAACAAATAACACTGATTTTATTTTATAAAATAAAATTATATAATAATACAATATTATTACAAATAATTAGAAGGCCGATACGAGCAGTAATACAGGGTCTTCGTGTATAAATAATAAACTTTTATTCAAAAAAAAGATCACAAACGTTTCGGTCCGCAAGGTTGGACCTTCCTCAGTGTACAAT
>NW_018020649.1:60038-65069 GCF_002006095.1 Pseudomyrmex gracilis
GATGCCGATGGGAATGGTGTCTTCGCATTATATTCCCGCAGTCGGAAGAACACGCCTCGCGATCGAGGACTATCGTGTCGAGCTCGACATTTTGTTCGCTCGCCGCGACACGATCTCCCGGTGATTCATTACGCGCGGAGAAACCGCGAGAACCGAAGGGGGTTAAGCGATTACTTCGATCATTCTTCGAAGCTTAATCGGGAGTACGCGTAACGGTACGTTGTTGGTGTGGAAACGGCACGATTAGTCGGGTCTCCCTTTCTTCTTCTCTCATCATTTCTCGTTAGCGAGGTAGCGCGTTCTCATCGAGACTTCATTGAAGTATCGAAATACAATAATCGTGTGTCATGAAATACAATAAGTCAAGAGGCTTCTTCGGTGATGCGTTTCAAAAATTTTCGAACAATCGTTGTTTTATCCCACGTTCGAACAACAGTTTATAATGTCTTAGAGTAATTGAAAAAAAAAAAAAAAAATTGTACACACAGAGATAATAATATTGTCATTCTCGCGCAAAAGCAACACGAAGAGATAAAAATTCACACACAATTTTATTATAAGCTAAAATTAATTAACAATATTTGAAAGTTTAAAGCTACTGTGATGTGNCAGTGTTTTATCACTGGAAAGAGCGTAATACCGTTAAATAAGACATCGATGTTTTCACAACCTTCAAAAATTAAAATAAAAATACGATATCACGCGTAAGTTTCTCACACAAAATTATATAAGTAATTAAATTACTGTATGACACTTGATATGTCGCGTGTTTATACGGTTCTTAAAGATTATTAGAGAGAAATCAAATCTCTCTCATTTTAATTTCTATAAGTTTATTACTTACCGCGCCGAAGCTTTCGATTGACAGTGTCATAATTTTGCCGGCAGTGATTTTGCACGGCGACACGGTTCTGTTCATAATTAGAAGAAAGATCTTCCGACATCTGTCCGAAGTGTAGTACCACTTTGCTCTGCAACTATTGGACGAAATGAAATTCGCATTACGTTGCACGACAATTGGGTNAAAAAGAGAAATATGAATTTTTACATTGCTTCGTACGGCATAGTACTGTAATCTAACAAAAACTGAGCTTGCCAAAATTGCAGAAACAGATGCGTGATTTGCGCAATGTAGATAGATAGAGGTGCCGCAATGTCCCTCGCATTGCTTAAATTCATTATCACCTAGGACGCAAAACTTCTTATATACTCCGACTTTTCCGTATTGATTACAAAAAAATTATATTCGTAGCGAAATATTCGTACACAAAAAAATGTCGATATACGTACTTGTATACCACTTATACTTCCACATATCATGTTTAAACCAATGGTAGCAAGAAACATATGTGTAAACGTGGATTCAATTAATTCNGCNAATCTGCAAAATTCCGAATCCGAACGCGGTTACAAACAGTGTGAAAATTATATCGGAAATATATTAATTTTTTGATATATTTATTATCACTGTAACACAACGCACTCTATCACGTGAAGATGCCTACGTAAGCAATTCAACGCTCTTTTGTAATTGTCGTCTTTTATCTTGTCTAGTTTTAGAGAAAAATCAGCGTCATTTTCTTTACCAATTTCCTCNAGTACGTGTCTGAAAACGCACAGAAATTTTGACGACGAAGCAATTCTCTAATTTTAATAATTAGTTACAAGAGAAATAATAAATTAAGTTTAAATCGAATTTTATTTGNTCACTTTAAAAAATTTTGAATTAGTGCAACTTTAAATAATTTCTTGACTCTTTACCTGGCTTTATTATTTCTCTTATAGTTTATACATGGTTTATATATTTCTTAATAACAAGTTTATTTAGCAAGTTNATTTGTTTACCCAATAATCGAAAACATTCCGCAAGCGTGTTGAATNAAAGTGTAATATAAAGTGTCAACAGCGATAGTACCGAACATATGAGCGAATACACCTAAGTAACAGTGAACCGTTATCGGGTAAAAGTATTGATCTAATTTTTCGCCGTAATCAACGCGAAATGGCAATTTCAATAATCCCGGAATCCTGGTCGATTTTGTCACGTTCGCGATTTTGTCTTCCATGAATGTCATCACCACTGGCTTGAGCGAGTAAAAGAACACTGTCATTGTCATAAAAACTGAAAAAAAGAAAAAAAAAAGAAAAAATGATTTGCAAGTAATTCCTCTTTTATTCATATTTATTTCTGCGCGCATTTATTATTTGTTGAGATTAGTATCTATTTATGTTAGTATATGATACAGTAGTTCTATTACGCTCAAATTGACAATTGACCGGTTACTCGATAGCTGTAACTTGCCTTTTTTTTCTCTTTCTCTCTCTCTCTCTCTCTTTCTAGCAATGTTGATTGTGCATATTGATTGAAGACAGAATGCTTCAAACTTGTCTCAGTTATTCGTTTAATTCAAAATATCAACAATCGATTGTTTCTTAAAATTGTATTATTCAAGTGTTACTTTTATCTGTAACGTATACCTGCGTAAAATGTCGTCAAATAATGCCCGTATTCGGCGTGACGTTGCAAAATAGCTTTCTCCACATCCGTACTTAATGACTGCCAGTCGTCTTCTATTGTCTGAAGACAAGACTTTATCTAATATAAATACGTGCACACAGGTTTTGCTGCGTTAATTTAAAATTGTTTCTATACAAAAAATAGAGCTATATCAAACTTTTGTTTAATAATTACTTACGGCTTTCGTGTTCATCATCATGCTCGCCAGTTTGACACTGAAACATATGCTGATGATCGCCGATGACATGCTCTCGAATACATCATCGAGATCCATTGACGCGTTTAGTACGTACAGTAACTACATGTTACAGAATTAATATTGTGAAACACATCGTTCGACATATCGTTGAAATATTTGTCAAATTAAAGAAGGTGTGAAAAAATTTTTCTTTTTACACACGCAAAGTTCGCGACTTACGCACAGTACCTGAGGTATCAGAATACTGAAGNAGAACGTGAACATCGGTATAAAGTGCATCCATCTGTCGCGAAGCCTATGGTACGGCCATATTCCCGATAAGGATAGGTATAATCTAGGAACAACATAGTGTCGGCTTTTCCATATGTCTTTCTTGTCGGTCATTTTGCAAAGTGCCAGTATTACAGACGGCCAGCGGATACCTCGTGGATGCGCGTTTGTCGTTCCGCGAATTACAAGAGCTTACTTATTGATTCCTTCTGACGTGGCAAAGACAGCACGCGGTAAGTGCGCCCGGGCATAATTATGCAATTACTCACAACCCTTTCCCGTCTGTATTTTCAAAGTCGGTTTTTTTTATTGTTTTCCTTTGAGAGACGACGTTGGCGTTAACTCATCTCTTTCAGTAATCATCAGTCGAGCCGCGTTTCTCAAGTTCGACATGCAAATATAACGTCATTTATATACGGCGAATTACAAATAAGGCAGATGTGCGGGTGGAATCAAGATATCGAGTGAGACGTTACGCGAACGTGCCACTGTGCATATGTACACAGCGCGTCAAAAATTCGCGGAGTAAACGCGTGGGTCTAGAGGCAAACGAAGCGGTTTCTCTTAGGAATAAATAGCACCAACGAGCACTGTAACAGCTAACTAGTAACAATCGTTTATCCACAACTGTGTCGCGTTATTTATCCCTAAGAAAAACCGCCTCTTTTGTCCCTAGATCTCCGCACCTACTTTGCGCATTTTTGACGCGCATACATATATATATATATATGTTAGCGTCAAAGTCCGAAGTCCCGGCAATCTTAGAATTGACTAGACTAATATCCGAAGTAACCAAGCGTTTTGGGCGAAGTTCAAAACAGTCTTTTTTTCGGGTTTTGACTGTTGTGTTTTTAGTCAATCTCAGGAGTAACCAACACGGCTGATCAAAGTTGAAAACTCTGTGAAAACTTTGTTTTATCACTTCGAACTTTGACTAGTCAATCCCAGATGGGCACAAAATAAATCGGAAGATGTCAATCAGACTCAATCGGATAGACTAGTATTAAAACAAGAGGTGCGATTCCATGCACTATTATTCACTGCGTAACGCGTAACGCGTAAAAAATAAAATATAAAACATATTAAACACGTAATCTCTTTAATTGGTTACGCGTTACGCAAAAAATAACAGTGCACGAGATCGCATCCTAATTCTTTCATGTTCTTTTTGTTGGTGTTGTAAGCATGTAGGCAGGGGAGGCTGCGCCCCTCTTGCACCAACAAAAAGAACATGAAAGAATTAGTCTTGTTTTAATACGGTCAATAAACAGCCGGTTAAGGCAAGGTAGAGAAAGAATCCAGGCATTGCCTCTATCTATCTTGTTTATTGTTTGACCTTGCCCTTGACTATAAAGGAGGGGGTTAGTGAAGGTCATATCCGAACGTAAAATTTCTTGCTCTTTCTATTTCCGGCGTCAAAAATATGGAGTTTTCATTTAAAAAAACGACTTGACCTTGAAATGACTTTGAAGGTCAAGGTCAAGATCAAATCCAAGGTCACGTGGTAATAGCCAGGGAAAAGTCCTACAACTTTTGTCTGAAATATTTTTCTGTTCGACTCTTAGTTTTCGAGTTATGTTGCTGTATCGGGACTTTCTGAACACTCTGTATATATATACACGCATATATATATATGTACATATGCACAGTGGCACGTTCGCGTAACGTCTCACTCGATATCTTGATTCCACCCGCACATTTGCCTTATTTGTAATTCGCCGTATATTAATGACGTTATATTTACATGTCGAACTTGAGAAACGCGGCTCGACTGATGATTACTGAAAGAGATGAGTTAACGCCAACGTCGTCTCTCAAAGGGAAACAATAAAAAAAACCGACTATGAAAATACAGACGGGAAAGGGTTGCGAGTAATTGCATAATTATGCCCGGACGCACTTACCGCGCGCTGTCTTTGCCACGTCAGAAGGAATCAAAAAGTAAGCTCTTGTAATTCGCGGAACGACAAACGCGCATCCACGAGGTATCCGCTGGCCGTCTGTAATACTGGCACTTTGCAAAATGACCGACAAGAAAGACATA
>NW_018020649.1:66230-167586 GCF_002006095.1 Pseudomyrmex gracilis
AGTCCGGGAACTTTCCGGACAAACTGTGTAATTAATACAATTAACTTTACATAAAATGCTCAAACTTGCAAGAAAATTAATTTTTTTTATTGTAAAAGTCTAAGTTTAATTATTGGTACAACAGTTTCTTCAATGTACCAATAGATAGACTGTGCGTTGCACTAGTTGTCAAGTAAGTTTTTGTTATAAAAATGTTGAGCGTAGTCAAGCACTTTTTATAATAAAAATAATTATTTTTGTGAAACAGAATTGTTTTTTATAATAAATAATAATCAAATAGAAAGGAACAAAAAGGATCTGATAAAATCTCATAAAAGTAAGGACAAAGCCAATAAGAGCCTGAACACGGATGTTAGTGTGTGAAAATTAGGAGTTTATTTTACATATTTAAATCGTTACGTTTCGATTCTAGGTTTGGATCATCTTCAGACAATGCTTAAGTTGACAACTTTACATTGTCTGAAGATGATCCAAACTTAGGATCGAAACGTAACGATTTAAATATTTAAAATAAACTCCTAATTTTCACACACTAACATCTGTGTTCAGGCTCTTATTGGCCCTTTGTCCTTACTTTTATAAATAATAATAGTGTGTATTTTCTACAAGCAAGTAAGTACATATATAATGAAATGTATAATAAAANTGTAGAAGTTCATACTTAATCTCAACATTTGTAGATTTGTGTAATTAAACTAATTCTTATAACTTTAATTTTTTTACAAATCAAGCATGGCAAAAAGGCAAAAACATAGTAAATATACTCAAGATAACGTCAAGGAAGCTGTAGAAGCTGTGGGAGATGGAATGCCTATTAGACAAGCGTCAACAATATAATGTATTTAGAAGTACGCTTTATTATAAACATACAAATAGAAGCTTAATATGTTGCAAAAAAGGACCACCTTCAATTCTCTCTGAAGAACAAGAAAATATCATTGTAAACTGGATATTTTATTGCTGTCAGAAGAGTTTTCCTGTGACTAAAACACTACTACTTGATAGTGTACGTTCATTTATAATTAAATTAAAACTAGAAAGGCCTTTCACCAATGACAGACCTGGAAGGCATTGGTACGAAGTCTTTTTCCGCAGACATTCTGAACTTTCTCACAGAATTTATAGGAATTAACGGATAATATTTACATATTATTTGTCCGGTTACTGGGACAACATAATTCAAATACTGGGACATGCACTTTTAGGTTGTCCGCTTACTGGAACATTTGCACATTTTTATATTTTTATTAAAATAGATACACCTAATGTAATTCAGAAATTTAAATGTTTCAGTTTTCAGTACTTGATTGTATCAATTTGTACTAAAACAAAAATTTTTNAATTTTATGATATTTTTACACATTAAATCAGCACATATATGGCCACTATTTCTTAATCGTCCGGATACTGGTACATTTACCTTATGGAAAAGCCGACACTACGTTGTTCCTAGACTATACCTGTCCTTATCGGGAATATGTCCGTACCATAGGCTTCGCGACAGATGGATGCACTTTATACCAATGTTCACGTTCTCCTTCAGTATTCTGATATCTCAGGTACTGTGCGTAAGTCGCGAACTTTGCGTGTGTAAAAAGAAAAATTTTTTTACACCTTCTTTAATTTGACAAATATTTCAACGATATGTCAAACGATGTGTTTTACAATATTAATTCTGTAACNTGTAGTTACTGTACGTACTAAATGCGTCAATGGATCTCGATGATGTATTCGAGAGCGTGTCATCGGCGTTCATCAGCATATGTTTCAGTGTCAAACTGGCGAGCATGATGATGAACACGAGAGCCGTAAGTAATTATTAAACAAAAGTTTGANATAGCTCTATTTATTGTATAGAAACAATTTTAAATTAACGCAGCAAAACCTGTGTGCACGTATTTATATTAGATAAAGTCTTGTCTTCAGACAATAGAAGACGACTGGCAGTCATTAAGTACGGATGTGGAGAAAGCTATTTTGCAACNTCACGCNGANTACGGGCATTATTTGACGACATTTTACGCAGGTATACGTTACAGATAAAAGTAACACTTGAATAATACAATTTTAAGAAACAATATATATATATATATGTGCCACGCGGAAAGAGGCTGTGGGAAAGATAGCGCCCGCTATGCGAGATCTCTCAGTGCCGTTTCACCGCCGTGTTTACGAGGATGGCCCCTCGGCGGTTCTAGACCCCACGGCCAACNTTTGTCCTCCTTTATCACCAGCTCAGGCCACGCGAGCCAATGAAGTGACGTCGCAGACACTCCTCGCGCGCGCAATATTGAAGGAAAATGAACCAATATGTACATTTGACGGATAAAAATTGTATTTATTTTTTCTTGTTTTTTTTTTATTTTCAGGATGGAGACCTTCCAAGAAGCTGGTGTTCAAATGCTGAAGGAATTCAGAGCTTTGTTGCAGCACTCGCCGCTACCGCTTCCTGGTACTCGTCTACTTCAACTGCTGGCGCTGAACATGTTCGCGATCGAGACTACGCAACTGAAAGGTAAGTGCGTGCAACAATAGTAAGATCTCTTCTAAATACTTGCTGTTTATACACACGATATGTACCGTTACTAAATGTGTTTTTTTTTTTGTATATTTACGATCATATTTGCGACCTTAAAAACGCCGTTTCTAATGTGTAACAAAGTTGACCACGCAAACACAGTTGTACCTGTTGGCAATGTTAATCTTTTTTTTTTTTTTTTGTCACGAATTTTTCACTCTAAAGTGGACTATTCACTAGGAAACGAGATATTNGCAAAGCCGAACCGGTCACCATCCATCTCAAATATATGCATTATGCATGATGCGTTTAATGGCTGTATAAATTCTCTGAAAAAGTTGCAAGTAGTTTCGCATATTTCTTTACATGTGTGACTTACATGTAGAAGGTTCTTGTTGGTACGTGACATTAATTGGTGGGCGTGTAGCGAAAAATCGTTAGCGTNGAAACACAATACAACAATCTCAAAAACGTCACAGTGTCGCAAATACAAATTTTGTTTATAATTTACAAACGTAATTTTCATTAAGTTAGTTGTAAAGTAGTATGAAGAGCTTCTCTATTTGTGAAAAGATCAATAGGAGATCCTGCGCGATGCAGAAGACAAAATTAAACTAAATTAAATTAAATTAAACAATCTAGGGTTGTGTAGGACAAAACTAATTGAAATTAAAAATTTAATTTGATTAATTAGTGTGAGTTTTATTAGTTTTAAATCATTTTCTTTTTTAACACGATTAGAGGCAATTAGTTGAGAAATTTTTATCGCGATCTTGTTAGGATTTAATCGCTGTGCTACGGTAGGTGCGCGCATTCTCTGTCGAGAAATTTACTCGTCTTCCATCCCGGCTTGTCACCGACAATCAACCACCGTGGTACGACGATATATCCGGTTCGAGGAGATGTTCCTCGACTCTTGCTTTGACAATGACTCACGGCTGCTTGCTCTCGTCCACGAGAGGCAACGAGCATACAAGAGCGTTCCCCGAGTTTTTGCACCTGCGTGCAGGTGCTAGCCCTATATAATTATCACTAATTTCTATAGGAGAGCGAAACCCGGAGTGGAGTTTCGCTCTTCTCGGAATGGAGAACCTAAGCCTGAGTCATCAAACCGCGTTCCTTTTCACGACGCTGCTCTATTTCCGTGGTAAAACTGTTCGCGCGCGAATCCTTTGCACTTGCTTCTTCGCTCGAGTTTAACTGCGCGAAGTTGCACTTTTACTGACTAACGTTTCTTTCATATCGCGGGAACGATAATACCAGTTTAATAATATCGCTTTTCTCCGGTAAAATTATCGTATGATTTTTCGACGAAGATAGCGCGTATATTTTTTTGTTTAAACTAATCAAAAGAAATTTTTATGCTCGATTTATCTTAACGACGCGATGGATTTATATGCGTTTGCATGTATGATCTGCGGAAGGGCAAAGGGCGATATTACAGAATTTCAGTATCTGAATCTTTAAGCAGGCGCGTTATGTGTTATCGTCAGCGAGTTGCACCTGGCGCGACTTCGCGCAGCATTGCACGTGCGCTAATCTGCAGCGGCTTTCCTCTTCTTAGAGAGAGTATTTTTCGCGGTTAGATTCTTTAGATAACACGCTCGCGCAATAACGATCACATTTGAGAAATTTTCTCGTGAAAAAAACGTAAGAGCTTATACAGTTTATTTGTGTATCACACAGTAGTTTTGTTCCTCTTAAGAAAGTGTTCTTTTAAGAGTGAAAAAGTTTTTCACTATTTATTCAGTATTTTAATATAGATTTTATTAATAAAATAAGATGAAAATTTATGAGGAATTGTGTTTTCTTCAGATATGTCGTACACCCACACACACACACACACACACATATTAAATATTTTCTGGCAGAACTTTCGGATGACAATAAAAAAATTTGACCAATAAAGTTCGTTCTTGGATCGGCAATTGTGCGTGTATGTGTGTGTGTCTGTGAATATGTTTTTTTTTTTTGGAAACACGACCTTGTCCTTCGGGATCATTCTCCATTAGCCAGCCAGTAATTGAAATCGTAAACACTATCGGTAATAGTCTATTGAGTTTATGCAACCGTGTCGACACCGTCTGCGGTTGTCGGTCGAGAAACATCCCGCCTTCATCATCTTTAAACCGCCGCGACACATCCCTGCGGTTTGCTTCACCGACTCTGCTTTTTCTTTGTGTATTAACGCTACGGAGAGTTGTCGAAGCGGACATGTGTCGTGTTTTCCGATTTTTTTTTACATAAAGAACACGATAAGAACGAGTGAAAAATGAAGCACTGAGAAAGAAAATGGAAAAAAAGCACTTGCAGAGGGAAATTCCTTGTAAATGAATAAAAAATCTCTTGCTTTATGTACAGTTTGAAAAACTTTTGTTACTGCTTTTAACGCTCGTTTGATAGACTCATTTCAACAACCTGAGTTAGATACGTGATAATTTCGTGATAAATACGGTCGGTGGTTAGGCGAAATCGGAAGCGGGAGAGGAAGCGAATGATACGACGAAGCCGACTATTTCGCCGCGGCGGCGAGAGATTGCTCCATCTAAAGGGGGAGGTAAACGAACCTTCCTCGATATACACGCGGGTATATATGTGCTTCTCAATGCCGAAGTAGGATCCAATTACCAATCAAGCACAGGATCTAAGAAACCATCCTCGCCGGTGGATTACAGGATAGTCACTCCCGTAATCGTCGCCTTCGACGTTTCATTCGTCTTTCGATTGCGCCTTGCTCTCGCCCTCTCGCCCTGCACCTGCCCAGTCGACGATTTACCCTCTCGCGCGAACACGTTCCCTTGACCGGTGTAATTGATGCGCGTTTCCTTTCGCGTTTAAGGCGCAATTATCATCCCGCGATCCGAGCCGTTGAAAGCTCAAGTGAGGCTCAGTCATCTAAAGCTACGTTGCGGGCATTGTGAAAAAGCATCGTGCAAAGATGAAAAACTTCCGATTGAAACGATCGTACACGGTATAATAATTGAAGTTTTTTTTTCTCAAACAAACAATCTCAAAACAGGAATCAAGAAATAAAAATCAATTTTTTTAGTTATTTTCTAGTTATTTGCCGACTTTGAATTCTCGAGTAACATGTCGGGCTATCGGTATCGGCACCTCAGATTGTGATTTGATCGGGAATGACGGCGATTCGCGGAAAATGCCGCTGGATTATTTCACGCGGACAGAACGACGATGCGCAGGCGTGCACGGGGGAGAACGAATGCAGAGACCGGGGACCCCGGGGACCCCGGGGCCACCAAAGAATCGCATAACGCCAAGGCTAATGTACCTAATGTCTATAATCTTGGATCATCTGCATCCGAGCTACGGGATCTGACTCTCTACGCGTACTTTAAATCCTTTCACGTACCTCCCGGAATATCTACTAAATACGGGTACTACTACACTCGTTTTCTTTCACGCCCCCTCGCCGGGGATATCGATGCTATTAAATCGCTTCATTGTATTATTCTTCACTCTTTTTATTTCGCGCTTGATCGATCTCGCGCTTCCGTTCACACGGCGGCAAACTCGATTCTTCATTACTCGAAATTTTCAGCGCATTTCACGTTTTCTCCCGCGCGCTCTGACAAAACTTGTGTTTTCGCTATTTCTCTCGTGAACTTTCTTGTGAAATAATCAGTGAAAAAGACTCCAAGAAAATGACAATAACAAACAAAATATCTTAAACATCGTCATTTCTTTGCTTTTTTATCCTGTTTGCACGGAGTTCCCGAAATACAAACGGTTATTTCGCGTCCCATTATCGTTGAGAATAAAATACATCGAACGAGGGGGCGGACTGTTGCGCAAATTTAGGATTGGAGTTGCGTAATTTTCGATAAAGAAAGTGTCATCGTTTCTTTTTTTTTTTTCGTCGCGATAACGACGCGCATACCCGAAGACCGCGAAGAATTATAATATTTCAGAGTTTCGCGATGGGCACAACGAAGGGAATCGCTTCTCGGAAAGCCGAGCCGAGAGGCTCGTTGGCATAAATTATCGAAAAGTACAGCCCTCGAAAATCTCTCCAGCTCCTCTCTTCGTGTGTGTGTCTGTGTGTGTGTGCGCGCGCGCGCGCGCACTCGCCTTCGCGAAATTGCCTCCCTAAAATATGAGAATTATTGCCCGTGGCTTCGTTTCGTCTCGCTCGCGATGTGTGTTACTCCTGCGTTTTTGGAGGATTTTTTTTCTCTGTCTTACCCTCTGTCTCTCTTTCACTCTCGAGCTTTCTTTCTCTCCTTTTGCGACAGGACGCACACCACCGAGGAGCAAGAGAGAACTTACACGCGTCTCGCTGCCTCGGTCACGAATGTGCGCACCGTTTATTTCGATCTTTTATCTCACTGAAGAGAAAATATCTCTCCGCGTGCCAATTCGTAAATCAGTTTGCAAACAAAAAAAAATCGAAAAGAAGCGAGTCTTTCAATATCTCCTCTTTCTTCCCTCTTCGCGTGGTGAGTGCGTACGTGCGTTCGTGCACGCGTCCGCGCGCGCGCGTGTGATTCCTTCGCGTGGTCACACAAAAGGTTCAGTGACCTCTGAACCTTCTAACCGCTCGGACGCGACCTCGCTGTTCGAATATCGTCCTGTCATTACATCCAGATGCGGAGCCGCCGTCTGACACGACGTGTCATCCTAGCGGGGCCAAATTAATTCGATCGGCACATCGAATGATAGCTATTATTCGAGTTGCTTTTGGACGTGGCATTCGCACGTCAAAATATCTCGCGCCACGAGAGATATCGGGAAATGTCGGCTCTCTTGATGTTCCTGTTGTTTTGTTTTCTATCTTAAAAATATTTCGTGTTGCGAACACATCGAGATAATATTTTCCAATTGTTTTTTCGCTTATTGAATAAGACAATTTTTCAATCTCAAGATTTTTCAATTAGTTTATTTGTCTGCGCAAGCGCGAAGATTCGCGTACGTAAATCTTCGTCGCAGTACGTGCTTTTCTTCCAAGAAGATGAAAGTCTTCGTGAAGATGCTTAAGAAGTATCTCCGGTTTTCTTTAGTGAACTCTCCACAAGCGACGGAGATCTCAACACGATTCTCGTGTCCCCTGCGCGAGGGATTCTAGCGCGCGGAGCTGTTTTGCGAGTTTTTGCGAGTCCATTTCCAGCAAATAATTTATAATCTAGCAAGGACGATTAACAGAGAGAGAGAGAGAGAGAGAGANGAGAGAGAGAGAGAGAGAGAGAGAGAGAGAGAGAGAGAGAGAGAGAGAGAGAGAGAGAGAGAGAGAGAGAGAGGGAGAGTTCAAAGAGAAAGAGGCTTTACTAATCTGCTCGGCAGCGATGCGAGAGGACGCGAGCGAATGCATCACGCTGTCGGTCGTGTGTCTTTCTCGAGTTGCGTCTAATGGCTTCCGGTGATAGCAAACCGAGAAAAACGTCCCTCTATTCGCGCCGCTTTAACGGTAATACTATGGAATTAGTACAAATGCAGATTCGTTTGAAATAAGAATAACTTTTACATTTTTTACGCTTAAAAATATTTTCTACAAAAATCATACGGTATTGATGAAAAAACCTTTTACATATAACATATTTTTCTTTTTCTACCTAAATTTACAACTTTGTGCTAGAACTTATTCAATACTTCAAGCGATGTTTAGAAACAAGATTGCAAGATACGATTAGGCGCGTGTTGTTAGCACCCTAGCTATATATTGTGTGAATTTTTTGGAAGTGATCAAAATTTTCCCGTTTTTTTTCTTGTCATAATAGGAGAATGATCGAATAGCAAAATTATTTCAATCGACTCGGAGATATTAAATAAGAGCCTAAGTTCGCTTACGATGTGTGCGACGAGATCTAGTGCGACGACATTTGTTGTTTCCTCACTCGAGAAAAAGGGAGGAATGAGAGTTGGGAGCGGTGATTCTTCTCGCAAAATTAGCCGTTATCTAATACGCGGGAGTCACCGGGACGCAAACTTACACGAACAAGTCGAAGAGTTGCGCACCTCTGTTTGCCCGCGTTCCTGTACCGCACATCGCCGGAGATGGATGAGGGACTCTATCTTCGGCGCGGAACCAGTTACGGGCTTGACGAGTTGTGTGTTTCGCGTAATACCTCGCGATCTTATCGTTCTATTAATAATAAACCGCGAACGGCGTTACACGTCGCGGGGAGCGACCGGGCAAAAGATGCCCCGGTCCGTAGAGATGCGCTCGCCGGTGGCCCGCGGTTCGTCCTTTTACGCATTCGTAATAGCCGGTGGCCGCGTTTCTCAATCGATCTTCGTGTATTTAAGAGCAGAGGACTGAATATTGCATCGTCGCTT
Organism: Pseudomyrmex gracilis; assembly: GCF_002006095.1. Taxonomy (NCBI): domain Eukaryota; kingdom Metazoa; phylum Arthropoda; class Insecta; order Hymenoptera; family Formicidae; genus Pseudomyrmex; species Pseudomyrmex gracilis. The sequence continues at coordinate 75,040 of NW_018020649.1, forward strand.
TTGCCACGTGTGCACTTGTATTGGAGCAAAAAGATCTTTTTTTTTTTTGAAAATAATGATTTACTTTTCTCACTTGTGTACGATCCAATTTCAGAACGGACGAGAGAAAATTATATTGATTATTTATTCGTTGATTTGGCCGCATTTCGTATAATTGTGTTTAATTGTGTTTAATTAAGACGCACACTGAATTATTTATATATTTTCAGTTACCATCGGGACTGCAGCGAAAATTGCTAAAATATTTACATAAGACCATTTTAAAGCATTGATTTTTTACATCTGGGTTTTAACCGTTGTTTATTCTGTAGTAACTCTTCTTCGGTGTGCACTTGGGGATTGGGTTTTTATTTATTGAAACGAGAATCCACACAGATACGCGCGCGCGCGCGCGTGTGTGTGTTGCTGAAAAAGAAACGTAACAGCCCACGGCTGTGTGCACTTGGGCGCGCAATATTCCCTTCGACTAACGAAGGCTTCGTTTCGCGCGGGATGAGCACCGATCATTGTTACGGGAACATACAATCGCTATAATTGATATAATTGTCGGTCAAGAACCGCCTGCCGATTGGCGCAAGAAGAATAATCGCGAATACGTATCGATCTCGCAGAGCCAGAGCCCGCTTTCGCAGCTCATACCAATGACCGCTGATGATACCTCTTATTCCGCTCGTCGCTGGCCATTCTATTTAACATTCCGAACGCGCGGCCGCATCATTAGGCCATCTCGTTGCGTTTGCGATCGCGAAGGTGCGCGTTAATCCGTATCGGTGCGAAAAGGCGCGGCCGACGCTTGTTCTTCGCTCGGTCGTTCAGAGTGTTTGCCAAGCGCGGCTCGTAAAAAACAAGGAAAAAAAAAAATATCTTTTCCGGGTGCCGATCGTACGGTCACGTCGGCTTGAACGTGAAGTCAGTCGAGAACTCGAGATGGTTGAAATCTAATCGAAGAAAATGAACCCAATCACCGGGATTGTCACGCCAGTCCTTCACAGAGACGCGACGGAAGCGTAATTTGACTTTTTTTTGTTTTCATAAATGCGAATTCAGCTCGATATGTCTCCTTTATTTCTTCTCCGTGCGCGGAGAAACGATATTAATCGCAATCAGCAAGAAGGTTGACTAGTTCGCGGCCTTTAAAGGAAAGTTCGCGAGCGGTTAATTAATTAGGCGAATAACGGAGGTTTTGAGACTTCTCCAATTAAACACGATGTGTGCCGCGTTCCGTTAGTTTCGCTAATTAGATATGGTTGTCTCGCGCGTTGCGCGAATATCTCTTCTCTCTTTTCTCTCTCTCTTTCTCTGACCCTCTTCGTATGAAGGGAGTACGTACGCGACGGTGTGTACAAAAGTGTTCGGCCTTGCGCTCGAGCGTAACATTCCTCATTCTGACGTCGTTGCGGCCAATTATGGACTTTTATAATTTTAAGCGAGTGATTTTAGCCTCGGCTGATGGCTCGGCCGAGAGCCTGCTTACCCCGACTATCATCCTTTCACTGGTGGTACAGAATCCAAGTCATTAAGTGATAAACGCTCGACGCTCGCGGGCGACCGAGACCTTTCCTCTTCGGGGCCGAACCTTCTGGGCGCGCACGTACGTGCTGACCGTGTGTAAATGATGAATATCTCCTCGTGGTGATACAAAAATCAATGGTGGACCGCGCTTTTGCGCGTCAGGCGAGAATTACCAGCGCCGTACTATATACTTCTTCTCGTAGCGCGCACAATTTGCTCGAAAGGTTTTCTTTCGAGCAATAAATCGCTCGCACATACACCGTGACTATTAATTCAAGCATCCGGAATAACCGCAAGGATCTGACGCGCGCTCGCTCGTACACATACATCCCTCACCTCGAAAGCGTTCAGCTTCCTGGGAAACCCTTTCACGTCCGCGGGAAAAGATACGCGTCCAATTTCGACGGCGGCTACCCGCGCGATTACGCGGCCCGGTTGTAACGGGCGAGTTGCCGCGCGGAGCGCGGCGGATTAATACGATAGCAGGGCGAGAGCGCGACGGGGCAGGCAGGAATTGCATGTTATAGGTAATTGGCAATTTCTGTAACGCGATCCCGCTACCACCTGTCCGGGAGAGTTTCGCTAGCGGGTGTTTGAAACTGCTGCTATACGGCAACGGTCGGCGGGTGTTGCACCGGTTATGGGCGCAACGCGCAAGGACGGAGAAAACTGCCGGCACACCGGCCGGGGTCCCCCCCATCGACACACGTAATAACGCTAACACGTCCCGACGCGCCCGTGAATTTATGTACGTAGCTACACGCCGTGAGCGCGTATCTCGTGCGCGTACCAGTCGCGCACTCAACCTCGAGATACTCTCCGGAGCTTGGCTCTCACTCACCACGAGAAAGAATCTCTCTCCGGGCGCGCGGTTACATGTGCGAGAAACGATCCCTCTTGCCCTTTCTCTCTACTGTGCTTTATAGGAACTTAGCATAATCAGGAGAAACATCTCTGTGCTCTTATTAAAAGTTTTAATGAAAATTATCGGCGAGAATTTAATTCTGTCTATCAAGAGGCGGACGTGATGTTAAACAGATAATGAGGAAGTATATAATCATGCATAATGTATGTTTTGAAGTACGATTTGATGATGATATTATGTTTTTACGCAATATAGCAATACGGTACTGAGAGAGAGAGAGAGAGAGGAAAAGAGAAAAAAGATAATAAGATACATTAAATGCGGATATCACAATGTTTTGTTTTGCACAACAGTTTTTAATTTATATTTGAAGTTAATTAAGAGATTGTAAAATTGTTCTATATAAAATCAGATAACAACTTTCGGTAAAAGAACGAATCCGCGTGTAATCAGCAAAAACCTCCTATTATTTTCGCATTTAACGTATACAAATTACCATTTGTAACGAAGGGTAAGCGTTTCTCCCAACAGACAACGGAATCATCGCGCAGAACCCTGTGTAATCTGTAACGACGGCTGTAATCTCCATGCGCCGATCTCATTGCGCGCACAAATAGATTGACGTTCTGAAGAAATCTCCTGGTAATATCGGAGAAAAACGTCATTACGGGCGAGGTCGTAATATCGAATGTGTGTTGCGAGCTTTGGGTCCTTCAAACGCGCAGAAACGCCGCCGTCGCCGCCGCTGGACGAGCGAGAGGGTGTCGGGAGTAAAGCTCTCGCGCGCTCGCTGAGAGAGGGCTATTATTAAAATTGATGTTGCAATGGCAATAAGCGGAATTGCCGGGTATTAAATTAAATTATTTTAATGTGGCAGAGCGCAAGGGCGCGCGCAGAGAAGCGGGTAAGAGGATCGGGGGTTGGACGATCGCTCCGCGGAGGTGCGGCTTGTAATATCCATCGCGCGGAACCGTAAGATTGAACGGACCGCGGCGCGGAAAGTGCAACAATTTTGTACATTTTGATACGCGGCGACCCTTACGACCCGTAACGACGCGCGGAAAGATCTCACGAGCTCGCGGCGTTGTTCGCGGTGAGCCTCGACTTCTCGACGAGATCATTTAACTTTTTTCTTCGACACTACTTGATTCTTAGGTATTATACGAGAAAAATCGCGCTTCCTTCACAAGATAAACTCGGTCTTTGTCAGTTGGTCGGGAGAAAAACGCTAACTTGGCACTTGCATAATTTAATTGATTTGAGAAACTAGCAGTTCGAACAATCAAAAGAATCTCGCAGCTTTTTTTCCGGATCTTTCCGCTTCTCGTCTAAGTATTATATCAATCGACGCAGAACAAACAGCTCGCTCGGACGCTTGCCAATGTATTTGCGCCGATGCTCTTCGCTCGTACACTCCGCAAGAGACAAAACGGATTCTCGCCCTTGGGAGAGAGAAAGATCTTTTTCACGACCGTGCACCGTTGAACATCGGCTAACTCCACCTCGAACGCAGCCCTCTGTTTGCCCGAGAGGCGCGAATTACGACTCCCCAGTGTCAATATGTCAGCGCGGATATTTCATTTCTTCTCGGCGCGGTGCCGCCGCGCGGCACGCCTCTTTCGCGCCACTTTCGTACGCGCACGTTACGTCGCACTCGGATACTTTTTACACTAAGTCGCGTCGCGCATAAACTCTGTTTGCCGCTGGCTTTCGCGCTTTCTGTTTCTTTAGAGAACACAACCTTCAGAACACGACTTCTCCGGTCTTAAAATCTTATAGAGAGGAATTTGCGCTCGACGATCTTTTGTATTATTCAATACTTTCAGTTATTTATACAAGAGTTATTTTATACAAGAGAGATATATTTTTCAGAGTAGAGGATTTTTTTTATTTTCTACATCATCTCGCGTGTCCTTCTCTTCATGTGGACTCTTCGCTTCGCGTTGTACACGTTGAATCGATTTCCGATCGGACTGTTCTCTCTCTCTCTCTCTCTCTCTCTCTCTCTCTCTCTCTCTCTCTCTCTCTCTCTCCTTCTCGCTTGTTCGCAAGAACGATAAACTATTCCCGCATAAGATTGCGACGTCATGAATTATTCTCGATCGCCGAAGTCGGGCAATTTCCAGAGACGACCTCGTCGTCTCGATGGAGGAAGGACCCGAGAAGGACGCGAGATAGACGAGGGTGACGGATGAGATTGTTCCGCCGCACAAAACTCGCAGACGCTGATGGGAATCGATAGTATCTGCCATTTATATCGCCCGCAGTGAAAATGCTCGCATTTTTCGCTTGTTCGAGAGGAAGTTCAGTTGAGTAACAGAGATCTTGAGTAACTTTGTTGAAAGTAGGATAAAAGTTTATTTGAGACAGACAAGTTCTTATCATTGGTTTTTGGAAAACTTTTAGCTCCAAGTATTTTTGTGTTTTTTTTTATTTTTTTGTTTTTTTTGTGTTTTTTTTTTTTTACAAAGGAAGATCAACGAAAAGTACGTATAAATTCCTCTTACAGCTCAATTTCGCTTCGGAAGTACTTTGCCAAGTATACTTCGAAGCACACAATCTTCCACGCCGGTCAATATGTTACACAACCACCCTCCTCGCCGTAAGACATCAGCATAATTTTGCGATGTTCTCGCGGCAGAGAGGCGGAGTCGAGTGACTTATCGAAATCTTCCGGCAAATAACGCCGAAGGATATTGTCGTCGTTCTCACACACTGTTGTAATGGATGGGCGCGGTTGCGGGCCAAGAAGAGGAATCGTCGCCATCGTCATCGTCGTCAGTCGTCAGTCGTTGTGGCGACTGCTGCCGCCGCCGCCGTCGCCGCCGCCGTCGCGCGGCCAAGATGGAGAGGATAAAAAGAGAGGATATCCCTCGGGCGGTCGTCCTTGCCCTCGCCGGTCGGCCCACGTCAAGGCCATCTTGCTTCGGGCGCAATGCACCCGCCGTCGCCTCTGCTACTGCTGCACTTTCCCCGTCTCCCTCCGCGGGATCGTCTAATGCACCGTGTCGCTCCACTTCAGCTACCCTGTAGCGGAGGCTGCTGTGTACGGGGACTCGGTTGTTTCTTTTCTTCCCCTCTCGCCACTTTCACGGCTCACGGCAAGCACGGGGCAGGTTACACAGTTACAGCCGTTTCTATTCCTCTCTTTATCCGCCTTCCGTGCTACCCGCATGTTGTCCCCGAGACTCCTCTTCGTTTTTGAGCTCTCAGGCTATCGCCGCCGATCGGCGCGAAATGTTCCTCTTCTTTCTTTTCTCATCCCGTTAACCCTCGCCCTTTTCTCTCTCTCTCTTTCTAACATATACACACACACATACACGCACTCTCTATCCTCCACACCCGTTTTCTCCGCTTTGTCGCTATAAATACCCAGCGAGGCGTTATTTTTAACCAGACGTCCCACCGACGCTCACTCGTACCGAGCGATGATGGAAACCACGTCAAACGGATAATACGGAGATCATGAGATCGACTTCGCTACATCGAATTCATCGCCGGTTTGATGATCTAACTCGACATATGTTATACTGATTTATTACAACAGACTTCTTTTCAACATTTAGTGAGATTCATTTTGTGAGATGTTTGACACAACGTTAATATAGCAATCTTACAAATAGAATACGTAGGTACGTCCATATTATTTTAAAGTTGTTTTTTTTTTTTTAATATCAAAAGATGAAGTATAAATCAATCACAAATGCGATATTTGGCCAAAGTGCTGTCAAAATTTTCGATGATCACAGATACGTGCTGTCACGTGTAAAACGAAGGGTGAATCGTCTATAACGTGGAACCGGGCATATCGACGGCTTTCCTGACTCCCGTGGGAGCCATTGAACGTCTTCCTTCTGTGTTGTTGTCGAGATCGGCCGGCACTGTTCTCTTCTCGCGCCCGCATTACCTTTGCTTCTCGTTCGATCTTTCTCTTTCTGCCTCTCGCCATTGCTTCTGTCTCCCTCCGGCAGTTTCGCCGCTTTTTCTGCCTTCCCTTCCCGCAATGTTCTCTGGAGCATAACGCCGGCCGTTGATTAGACCCTCTCCTCGCTCTTTTCTCCACCTCCACCCCGTTCCCGCGTCAACCCCTCCTCGCTTTACCTTCCGCGCTTCTGCCTCGCTTCTTTTTATCGCGACTGCGTGACCTTGCCAAGGTCGGGTGAACGAACAGCTGCACCGGAGATGACGTTGACGATGCCGGCGTTAGATGGCAACGCTCGATGAAACAGTAGATACCTATACGATATTATGCGGCCGCGCAAATTTGTCTCGGCGTAGATACAGTGGTCGAGCTAATTGCACGACGTGCAATTCAATCTTTTCGCGAAATACTTCGGTTTTTCACTTGGAAACAATGTATTATATGACAAATGAGTTTTGTATCTGACGACGCGTACGTTGGAACGAACGTTCCAATAAATTTCGCTCCGCGAAATTCGACAAACACGAAGAGCTCTGATCTTGAACCAAGCAGATCGGAGTCTTGGAAATTGAAATTCCACGTATAAAGCGTAGTTACGCCGTGTAGTGATGGCAAACAAGCGTTTGCCGAAGGCTAGTCGCGTTCCATCCGTCTCGACGGTTATTGGCCGCGAATCAAAAGTCCAGCTTGACTCGCTGCTCATTTCCTGCCGTTCTAATCAAGCGCGCGGCCTCGCGACTGCAGCAGCTCGGGACGGGAGATTGCCCCGGCGATTCCGTGCTTTCGTTTCTTCGTTAAGCCGACAAATTGATCGCTCTCGCGGGTAGTGTCGCGACTAATTCGGTTCAGCCATTATAACTCGCTTCCTGGCCGCTTGATTGCGTATATCGCGAAACGTATATCGTACCACGCGAGTAGTATCGATTGTATCGACAAAAACTTCATGCACTTCGTTAATATATATCGTTTCGCATAAACGAAGGACTGTTTTTTTTTCTTTTTTTTTTTATCTCGTCGTCGTAAAAGTTAAACTTAACTACTTAAGTCGCGATCTGAGAGAATTCTCGAGACCGTCAGAAAGCCGTTAGTTGCTCTTGATTAGGTTGGTTCCAATTAGATCCTTAAGTGCTCTCTCGGCGCCCGATAGGCGCCACATTAGTTTTCGATTTGTTAATCTTGTTCTTGCTCTTAGAAAATACGAAATATTGTATCACCTTCTTGTGTCGCGCGCGCGCTTCTATTTTCTCGCTTCCATTAATTTTCACTTTAATGGTGTGCTCAATAATTAATTTCTGATAAAATCGACTTGTATAAACACTTTTTCACGATGATTGACAAAAACCGATACGTTAGAGTAGGCGTGTTTGCAATCATGTCGGAATTACTCATTAAGCATGCAGAATCTTGTCTACATAAATAGGGCCCGGGATATTGGAAGCGTTATAAGAGCGCGCGACACGATGAAAAACCGGCTAACACGACGATTAATCAATTAACTAGCCTCATCGCGACAGTCGTCTCGTTTACAACGAGAGGAGACGACCGGGATGACGGACGGTGTTGCGGCAGCGCCACGTAGACGACAATTTGCAAATTAATAGCGTTGTCATTAAGTGGTCACACCGCGTAAAATGGCGTAAATCGCGAATGTCGTCCGGCAATCAACGCTCGCGCCTTTCTCGTGGTGGCGAACGCGCGCGGAATAACGATACACGATATAGAGGGACTCTCTCCCAGGAAAATGCCTGCCGAGAGATTCCGCGCGGAGAAGAATGTTGTAAAGAAACGTGTGGCGTTTGTACAAGATCAACTTTCCCAGGCGAGACAACACGTGTATATTAAACTTGCGCAAACTCGGTTTTAGCGGTGGAATTTTCAACAAGTTCTCGTTTCAAACACGTGCCGTTTTTGTTTTTTTCAAAAAATAATTAAGGTCTTTTAATTAACAACACAAAAAAATTAATTAAAATTCTCACACATTTCGAACAATTCGTAGACGCGACGAATGTTCGCGAGAAACAAAGATTGGAATTTGCTTTGTTCCTCTTATTTTTCTCTCTCCTCGTCTTTTCTATCAATTTTACTTCAATTTTTCTTTAATCTTATAGATTTAAATTTAGTCGGTGTACACGGTGTATACGGTGTTTCTCTCGCGGTCGTAACAACGCACGCGGCGCAAAACTCGCGAAGAGAGAGGAGAGAGAGAGAGAGAAAGAGAGAGAGAAAGAGAAAGACGCGTTTACTTTTGTATTTGCATGAACACTTATATACCTTCGAGCGAGCGGCTTTTGCGAAGCGCGCACGCGGTCGTTTACGACCGTTAATATATAACTTCCTGCGAAAGAGCGCACAATAACTGCAGATTCCTGCCGCAAGGACTCAACCAAAGCCCAACTGCGCTGCACTGACACACGTTGCATTGAAGTTTCTTTCCCGATGCGCGATGCGTTTCGATGCTCAAAATTACCCCGATAATGATAACCGCGAGTGTTGCCGCTAACGAAGCGGCTTTCGAGTCGAAGTCGTATATACGCGCGTTAGTAAGCCTTTTACTGCTACGGCAATGTTTAAAAATATATTTGTAGTTTTTCTTGGAAGAATGATTTTTTCGAAAGCGAGAGAGAGAGAGAAAAAGAGAGAGAGAGAGAGAGAGAGAGAGAGAGAGAAGCAGAACATATTGAAAAATAATATTAAACTCACATAAAGTTTAATATCTCAGATAAGTATCGATGTATTTTTGTTACACATAGTCACGGGATTTATTCTCAAGATTTTAACTTTAATTTATAGATCTGTTATGTTCACAGTTTTATGTTAAATTGTTCTTTCCAGAGATTGAATTTTCTATAGAAAATTATGTAATAAAGTCCTTTTATAAAACCGTTATATCTATTTATATAAATAGATGTAGATTAGTTTTTTTTTCGCTTTTTTATATGTTCGCGGCGTCGAGATTTGCGGGAGCACGATTACGCTCGTAAATTTGCCGCGATCATTTTCGATTTGTCTTTTACGTTTTCTTCACGCGACACTTTCGCGAATAATATCGCTGCGAAATACGAGATTGTGTTGCGAGGTGGTCGCGGCTTCTCGTATACGCGGAAGTCTCGCAGCGGCGTGTAATCTCATCACCACGACCGTTCGTGCAGAAATCGCGAGAATTGAATAGCTCTCGAGGGAACTCGTCTAGGACCAATAACAGATCTTCGATTTTCCAGAGACCGCGAAAGTTTTCGCCGTTTCCTTGCATCCTGTTACGCGTTCTGTTTCCCGGCGCGCGAAAAAGGCTTACAATTTTTCTTTTTATTCCATCGCGATTGTATAATAAAACGATCGCGTTCCATTATGCGAATTCGCTTTAAGCAATAAAGCACATGCGGCGCTATACGGCGAAATAAAACAACTCAGAAATGTAGTTTCACGGCTCCGCGGATCCGGCTCGTTAATCATGCGAAGTATATCCCGCACTTTGCAGTCATTATTCTATCGAAGAACGATTTTGTTGTTGATTTTCCGCGATGCTGTTGTGCAAAGTAGGCGCGCGCAATATCCAGTAGATTACAGTTTCCTAATTTACATGCTGTCTGCTGTCTCGCGGTTGATCGTTTCCATCAGCCGTATATGCACATTAGAAATTGAAATATGAAGAATTCAGCAAATAAAGGATACGAGAGAAGGATACGTACACATATGTGTATATACGAGAGGAGAGGAAGATCAGGTTTGCGTGTTGTTACATAGCGTGATACAAAATCGTCGGAGCTGTCTTCTCGATGAGGTTTTGTTTTGTTTTGTTTTTTTTTTTAAACTCCCGCTTTAAACTCACCGCCCGGGAACCATATAATCGGTCGAAATGGAATTGTTCGCAACACGGCAACGTGTCAACCGATGATTTTCCGCCCCGACGATCTTACTCACGCCGGGCCTCTCGGGATCGTTTTGCTCGATTTTTTTCGCCACCACCTTTTTCCGCGAACGCCGCGAGCGGTACCCCAATTACGTGTCTATTCACCGGCTCGTATTTATCCGGCTGACGTGCGAGAAGAATGAGTCAGACAAAAATCTAGTCGGTTCTTCGCGCGAAGGTGCGGTCGATGTGACAAAAGATCGCGCGCGTCTTTTACCTCCAGAAAGATTCTTATCCTTCCTTCCTTCTCTCCCTTTTAGATTCCACTTCTGGAGTTTCTTATCTCTTTCTCTCTCCTCTCCTCCTAATCCCTGCCGATCTGCCTGGCGAGCGAGTGGACAGGACGGAATCATGTCGGCGACCTCGCAAGGTCCCGCCAAGGTCGAACGTTGAGCTCCGCCAGCATCTTCTCTCGAGAAGAGATGCTGATCTCTCCACCGACCGGCGCGATCGCCGCTAACATTCATCTGCCACTGTTACACTGTTGGGCGCATCGACTTCGTGACTCATTTATGGACGAATAAACCTGACACACTCACGTATCCTTTGTGCAGCGCGCGAGGATTCGTGTCAGGGGGTTAAGTCTCGGGGGCTTGAGACCGTCTCGATGATTCGCGACGAATAACAAAACAAAAACGAAAGTTTGACGAAATAGACGGTTGCATTAGCAGACTGACAATCTGCGAGAGAATCTGATACTCCGAACAAAAGCTTCAAAAAATCGGTGAACAAAGGTGGATGCTTTTAACAGGAGGAAGTGAGGATATTGCTGTTACATTTTTTTCTCCGGTTGTGTGTATATTTTTAGTAACATCAGATATTTTCGCGCGCACTTATCGGAGTATGTTTATTTGATCGAGCGAACAGAACTCGACAAGGCGCGAAACGAGTTATGCCCATTAAGCAGGTGACGGTCACACGATTCTGACGTGCCGGGAGGCTTTTGGAATTAAATTCCTTTTCCTCTTCTTTTCACTCCCGGTGTTTATAACGACGATCGCGCGCGAATCATCGGTCCGAAACGGTCGTTTCTCGTAAAATTTATCTCACCGCCATCTGGTTCAGTGGCAACCGGAACAAACCGGGATGGAATCTGGAATATGGATATCGTAATCAAATGGCCGAGCATCGCACCGGCGCCGTTTTATTAAATCTCCTGTTTGCGGCGCGGTAAAGCGCAAACCGACGGGCAAACCAGTTTACAGATAATCTAACAGGCTTACGTATGTGCGAGGGGGGAATTTCTTCCTCTGCCTATCTCACTTCTATTTACCTTTCTTTGCGAATCGAACGTTTCCCTTATCGATTGAAAAATGGCCAAGGACGGCGCGTATCTCATCTCTTCTTCGTGTATACATCGGCGTTTGTGCGAACACATCGACGTGTGTGTGCAAACGAGGGTCTCAGTTCGTTTCTTCAGTTCGTTCACACGACGGCGGAGATGGCGACACAGCTTCCCGTAACGTGTTCTCGGCGCCAGGCGCCTGTCAGCGATTCCCTCTACTACGGCGGCGGTAGCCTCTTCGCGTGCACGAGCTGAGAAACGATCGCGCGTCGTCGTTAAATTCCTCGCTGTGTTGCATAAACTTGCTTATCTCCTTTGATGAGCTTAACTGAGCAAGTCTCTCGTTGCGAGAGGATTTATCTAAACTGGAAAATAGGAAAATCAAATTGTTATATCTTTGCCACACACAAAAAAAACATTTGCTGATTTAATTGAACCAATTAACGTGATATGGTCGTAAATGTATTTGAAAGAGAGACATTTCTATCAGCGGAAATTAACTTAAAAGTTAATGAACGTAATATGTGCGCGCGTGTGTATACATATATAGCTTTCTAAAAGGGTTGAAGTCGTTGAACCGTTGCCGCGAGGTAGATATGCACTATGTTAATAGTATGGTAATGCGACACGAGCGGGGATATTACGCGCTGGAAAATGCGCGCGCGCGCGCGCGCACCGATAAAATGACTAATAAAATGACGATTACGCCGGTCTCTGGCCTAATGAGGAGAACCCATTAATCTACTGGCGTGATTAGCGCGATGTAAACGGCGCGCGCGCGAAGGTCGACGGCGTGAATTCACCTATGCCCGATTATTTACGGGCGCGCTCGTAGCTCATCGTCTTTACCTCCGGGCGGTCAGCGCACGTCGTTCCAAAGGCATTACCGCGGGGTCGCGCGGTGCTAAATTCATTGCGCAACCTTGTATCTTTCAGCTCGAAATCACATAGGCGATGAAGCTTGCTCTTAGCTTTGAGCACGCAGGTGAGAGAAAGAGACCGAGAGGTGAAAATTTGAGAGTGTATCTTATTTTCTTTATATTCTCTGAGATTATTGCGCTTCAATTATTGACATTATTGCGATCAATTGCTCTGAACTGGAACCGCGTTGTTTATTTCACGACTTGTAATCGGGCAATATTGGCAAATAATTTATATTTGTTTTCTGTCCAGTCGATGTTCCAGAAGTTACGCGATATATCTGGCGTCGCGTGAAAAAAGTAGAATTCAGACGTGAACTTCAAGCTGAACTTTCAGCAGTTTGGTAACTCAGCTTTTAAATTTCGAAAAGATTATTTGATATATTGCAGTGAGAAATAAACTTCAATAAAATATCATCTACTGATTGAGAGAAGATTATTGGAGCCGTAGTTGAATCATCATGACGATTACGAGAAAATTCGCAGTTCAAAAGTTTGCCAATACGAATCTTATTTGATATCTCTAGATACATAATACCTGTTAACGAGCATGAGGGTGTAATGCGCGGTAAATGCGGGTGGAACGCGGTAGCGAGGATTGAAACGTTAAACCGCAGAACAAGCACGCGCGCGGTTCTACGCGCCGGCCGGCCGTCTACAAGCGAGCGCGCACACGCTGCTTAAAATAAAGATACGTAAAACAGAGAGAGAGCCGAGATATTCGCAGTCATTAAAATTATCCTGCATTTTGTACTCCGTTGTGCTCCGCATTATAGCTACATTTAACGATACATAACTCTCTTGTCGGCCATTAAGACGTGATTATCCGTAGACAATAGGCTTTTCATATTTCTCTAGTCGTCAGCGCGAGGGAATACGCGTTAATAATCGAATTAACGAGTGCGCATATCGTATGCGTGTCTGTGATACGTACAATATAAAAAATTATATAAATATATTAAATATATATATCTATATATATTACATATACATACATACATATCATAGCAGAATTTACTGGGCACAAAAGAAACGATTTACTCGTCAAAAACAACGGTATTGACGATACGGGCGATCGGTTATTACTGTCTTTACCGTTAAACACTTAAGGACCTCAGCAACTCTTGAAACAACTGTCGAAAAAAAGATCGTTCTCGAATACCTGAATAATTATAATAACGGCCACTAAAAACGCAAGTTCTTCCATAAAAGAAAATTGAAGATAATATGTGAGGATAGCAAATAAAAAAATACAAAAAAAAAAAAATAATAGAGAGAGATACTCGGAAGTACGTCGACGTAACGTATAAGATATATATAAATATATATCTTAAATATTATCTCTTTGAAGATACACTTCTCGCTTACTTTTTCTCCCCCAGAGGATTACTGTTTTCTTTGGAACCGGCAGAAAAAAATGTCTCATGAAAATGCAATATCCCGCGGATGGAGCAGCGCGAATTCAGCGAATTAGAGGGGGCGCGGTGTCTGCTAGAATCGTTCGTAATCGAATCAGCTCTGCGAGCAGCTCGCTAACTCGATTCCGTTCGTAATCGCGTTAATATTGGTCCGGGAAACAGGAAGGCCGAGCTTACCCACCGGCTTCATTAACAGAGAGAGAGAGAGAGAGAAAGAGAGAGAGAGAGAGAGAGTAAGCGCGCGCGCGCGCACACTCGCTCGATTCTCGCACAAGATCTCGCGCTGTCGCGTTTTACTTAAGTTAGTTAAGGATCTCGATAAGAGGAAGCGTATGTGTATCCTTTGCGGAGTTCGTTGGCCTTTCCTTATCCTCGTATGTGTTGTACTGTTTCAACACGAGAGTTTTCAATAGAAAAGAAAACGCACCACCTCGTTCGTTTACTTTATCTCGTCAACAATGTCGCGTTGACGATAGTCATAGATATAATTGAATTTCCACCTTGTCTCGCCGAGATAGTCACGGTCGTATACATCGCGTCTATTTGCGGATTAACGATAGCAGTTAAATCGCGTGAAAGACAAGGAAGTCGACGCTGGATGATACGCTCACTTTCGCTAATGATCGCAGTGGCAATTACTTGGAGCCTCTCCCCTGTAAATCTTCTCTAACTAATTATCCTTTACACTCCCGACTCCTCGATGAGGAGACGACCACACGAGCTCTCTCTTTCTCTCTCTCTCTCTTTCTCTTTTTCTCTTTCTTTCTTTCTCTTTCTTTCTCGGAGTGACCTCGCGGTTAAATGCTAATTATTATCCTTGTCTGCGATAAATTAAACTGCCAGAGAGTCCACCTTCGAATATGGCTCTCGTGCGCATGCATGCCGCTTGATGGAGAACGGCATGGGAGGATGGCACGGTCGGTCGGTGCGCTGCCCTCCCGCTTGTTAGATTTGTGTTATCCTTCCATTCTGCAAGCGAGTTAATTCGCGTCACGAAAAATCACGCCCTTACTCGCGCGTGAGCGGAATGTTCGGACGCCTTTGGAGAGTCGCCGCCAACTTCTACGGCAAACGAAAAATAGGAACGACTAATGAATATGAAGTTTATCTGCGCATGTAGGTTTTGCACAGTCCTTTCCTCTGTCTCTCCTAATGGTGTCATTTAACATAACTTGTGCATGCTCAATTATTTTAGAGTCGCATTTACGGGTCTTTTTTCTCTGAAGAACGTAATGTTTTTTACAACAAGTAAAATTATCAGCAAAGAGATTTTCCTCATATTTAGCCTGTTGCTATTATTCGTTTTCAAGAATAAACGCCAGTAGTCCCGACAAGTGGTGTTCTTGCGCGAGTCCATTACACCATCGTTAGCAACGCTCATCTAATTAGCTTCGCTATAGTCCGCTAATAAAGACGCACAAGGGAACGAACGGTTGTTCGCCGAAGTATATATATATATATATATATATATACATATATACTCGCACGAAAGAGAAAGAGAGAGAGAGAGTATTCGTAGTATTCGCGACGTAGCGCAAAACTCGTGCGCTTCCGATAGTTCGAGGATAACAGACGAGTAGAAAACGAAATTGATAAAGTTTATTTCCTCTTAGGAATGAGTTAGAATGATATTCGAAATATATCTTTCGTGTTACTGCAAATTAAACTTCCCTCGTAGATGGTATCGTCGTCTCTCTTCCGAGAGAATGTTTTCTCTCCCTTCCGTTGAAGGGATCGATTTTGTTAGATCGCACTGTTGGATTCTCTTCGAGGAAATCGCTCCAGGAAACGGCCTGGAAATGATTCCGGGCCGGGAGGCAGAAGTGCAAGAAGGTCGCGGCGTGACCTTCGCTCTTTCGAATCCGCCGGGAGCCACATCCCGTCACGTAGCTTCGATACGACGCGTAATGACAGCCCCGACGAGAGGTGCGCATCGGCCGCCAATGGCGAATCCGGTCGCGACGCCGAATGAATTGCGCATCGGCGCGCACCGATCGGCCATCATCATCATCATCATCGTCGTCATCATCATCATCATCATCATCATGATCGTCGTCGTCATCATCATCATCATCGTCATCATGATCATGATCATAATCATCATCATCATCATCACCGAAACGTGATCGCTACCGGCATTAGCTTACGCGCTCTTCTCTCTTCCGACGCACAACAATCATCACCAATTTGCTATCCAGATATTGCCGGGAGAGAGAAAGGATACACCCTCTCGCACATTCCTTCCCCCTGCGAGTTGGTGCTCGTAATCTCGAAATGGTGTTTCCCGACGATCCCTGACAATTCCTGACGGTGCTCCGCGAAAGATAAAAACTATTTCAAAGAAGTTTTTACGACTGTTGTAAAAAACACGGTTCAAGTTTTTATTTTCAGGATGTGTACGTATAAAGGAAGACGCGATACAAATCGCGAGGGAAAGAGAATATTTTTTTTTGTACAATCAGCAAACTTTAAACTTTAAAACTTATTACAATTTCTTTAGACAAAGTAAAAATTATGTAAAGTAGTTGTTTATTGAAACATTTTTTGTATCTTTCTGAGGAGATATTTTTATCTTTTTCGTTTTACATTTGCGCGTTTCTTCTGCGGAGTTTAATTAAAAGCTTTATAATCTACATAAAAACAAATGTTGATTTTGATTTGCAGATGCACAAATGGAGCAAGGGTATAGATCGGAGGTGCAGGAACGAGCGCTCGTCGTATCGTTGCAGATGTTCAGCCTCATCCTAGAACGCGGTGTATCTCTGTTGAAAGCTCAACTAGACAGCGGGCAGGAGCCGAGACTGGTGGTCGGCGAGGATCTGCAAGTGCTCCTGCCGGCCATTAAGGTACCTTTCCGTCTTCTCCCCGTCATCGTCGGGCAATGCGTATCGGTCGAGCGAAGTCTTAATTGCGTTTTGCGACGCGGGTCGGCGAACGTAAGTCAATTTCCGAGTCGAAACGTTCGCTCGATCACGTCCATCGTTCGTGGCGCTCGCCATTACGGGATAATTATAATAGATCTGGAGCAGTGACGGCCAACCTTTCGACTTCTTGCTTGGGACCACAGTTCAACAGTTTCAGATCCGACGGATGGAATGAGCGCGTGTTTGTAGAAACAAAAAAAAAAAAAGATTTTACTCCCAACTGTGTTTTTATTCGCTGCCGTTTTCCTCGGGATAATTTATAGCGATTCACCAGAGTTGACTGTCACTGGTTCACGACGCGATTGCAACCAATCTGAAAGACGTCGATTTTTTCACGCGCGTAAACCGACGGAGAATTTATGAAGCTCCGCGAAAGTTTTACGCCCACGCAAGATCTGCTGGTGGCCAGTGTGTCAGATCAAGAATCCGATCGTATCGCTATACTTATTATGCAACTCAACGTTCGCGCTTAATGCACCCTCATATGTGAGATGCGCGCATGCGCGCGCTTTATCGATTAAAGGAATACGATAGTATCTCTAGAAGCTATCGGTTATTCTCATTTAAATCTATAAACCGCATTATAAATATCGCGAAACGGAGGTATGATAGTCGCTGGCGAGCCGGTGCGAGATCCGGAATGTAATTAACAATTCGCTAAACGTGAACGATCTCGCCCAAGACGATCCTTGTTTTTCTAATCATTTTAAAAACGGAAATATATAAATGTTTTCAGTGTAAGTGTAAAAAGCACTCCGAGATGATTGTGTTTTACAGTACAATCTCCCCGGACCGTTGAATCGCGTTGATTAGCTATCGGTTTTTTTTTTTTTTTTTGTTCCGGTTATAAAGGAATATTTTGTTAATGCTAACGTAGATAATGTAGAGCGCGTCTCGCAAGAATTGTATTACTCATCCTCTCGGCTTAACGAGAAAAGAGACTCGAGAAAAAAATGAAACAATGATTACTATCGGAATGCGAGCTGATACAAGGAATAATAGCCAGACTCGCGCTTGCGACTGAGGTGAGACCATTAATATTGCCGATAAAGTAGACGCGATACAAGGCCGCTGGAATACGTTTCACTTTATGAGGATGGATGGACGTGCCCGATGAAAAAAGCACCTCGCGCGAGAGTGTCTATAAATAGCGAAGTACTTTTGTGCGCTCTCACCGACTGCCAAAGACTTGACAAGTTCGTGCAAATGAGACGGGGAAATAAAAGTGTATCGAACAAAATATATGCGCACGATACTTGACGGGAAAACAAATAATGTGTTCGAAAGTAGCATTAACTTTGAAAAAAAAAAAAAAACAAACATCTATTTTTATCCAATTTGTTTTCACACGCAATTACCGCGTAACTAATGTTCGTAAACAAACGTATGTGCATTCACAAATAAATTTGCGTGAATAATTGCAACGTTGTTTTCCGTCAAGCGTGTCAGATCTTTCTCACATTGAAAAAACAAATTGTCCAAAAATACGCGCTGCTGATAATTCAAAAAACAATCGAGTCTTCATTTATTTCTCATTGTTTTTGCAGATCTGGTGCGACTGGATGCTCTGCCACAGCACCGTTTGGAATCCCCCGCCGTCTTGCACGGATTACAGAGTCGGGTAAGTTTTCTTGTTAAACTCGATAAGTCAAAATGAAATTATACACGCGATCTTTAATCGCAGTAATCCCCGAGGCGCGACGCGTCTAATCTCTTTATATTGTTTCGCAAACGTCGAGCGAGTTTCCGTTCGGCTTTGCGGATCGCACCGGATTAATAACAAAGTTAACGTTGCGTGCGTTAACTGTGCGCGCGTCGCGAAGTCATCGTGTGTTAAGGGGATTAAGAACGAGCGTAATAGACGGCCAGCGGTGAAAATGAATGTCGCGCACATGCTCGCGCGTATCAGCCATTGTACATACGTATGCGGCGGGAACGCTCGATATATATCTTGAACTCTCCGATACTGCGGTTTCGCGGTCTGCGGTCTCTGAATCGGTTTCCAGTCGAGCTCTGGCTATAGCGACAATCGCGATAGCGAGCAACTCGTGCTAAGTAAAAATGCGCGTTTACGTACGTATGTGAACAACGAATGGAGAAATTGAAAACTAAAGTATTTGAGTTAGACGTTTCGATCATTTATTGTTGATCATCTTCAGCACTGTTAAATAACATAATATATACATTTATAAAATTTTGAAAGATATCCGTTACAAAGTGATAAAAAACAGAATAAGTAAATAAAAACATGTACGCATCTAATTTGACAAGTCAAATTAAAGTTCCACTTCCTTCCTGGACAACAGGCTCTACGGTTTTTTACTTTTATTTGAGTATCTCATCGAGCCGTTATTTAATTTATTAAAGTATTTGAAATCTGAAGTTCAAAATATTACGTAAATGTAATACGAAATTGTGATAACTCGGTAGTACCTAATTGTAGCATCTTTTTGTTCTTATCGCAACGCGCAATTTCTGCAGAACCTACCGATGTAGATTTTTTTGAAATCAATTCTTTCCGTATATTCCCTTTTTTTATGATTCGAACGAGAATATTTCGAAGAACGATTAAATTTGAAAATAATTATTATTCGATCTTCGTCTTGAAATTTTAGTTATCTTCGAAACGGCCGCACACAAGTGAGGCATTATAGCACGTAGCACAATCATGTGCTCCCGGCCTTGAGATAACTTAAATTCTAAAAGTGAGGGATCTTCATCAGCTCGCGAAACGCGACTAAAGACCGTGAACTAACCATATTTGATTATCGTATCGAGGTAAATTATAATAATCGACCTTAGCCGAAGACGCCTTGGGCGCTTCGTCTCTCGAGAATCTTTCGTTTCTTTTTGCATGTGACCGCAACTTTGAACTTGAGCCGCCGCGCCACTTGTTTTTTAACAAAAGGACACTACGTAAGTCGGGAAAAGAGCCGCAAATTAGCAACAAAAGAATATTACGTCCTTGTACATCTTTTGCTGTTTACCCGATTGGTCGTGCTAACTTAATAGACGTGAGCTATCCGAGAACCGATATCTCACAGGGGGGGGGGGAAGGTGATGGAAGTGAGCGTGGCGTAGGTCACGGTCAACCGCTGCATCGTATCGAGACTCGATCTCTCAAGTCGCGAACGCGAGCCGTGCGCAGATTTCTCGCGGCACTATTTCTAGCACGCTTCTTCGCGTCGTCGTTGTCGTCGCGAATGCATAAGTTACTGTCTTGCTTTAATTATTACCGCATCGGTTCCAATTTCAAGGGAGAGTTTCGCGCAATGTGGACGCGCGAACTGGTGGTTCACATTATTCCGCTTTTGTCAAGCGGATATTTAATTCTCGGACCGGAGCCGTTGTAATGAGAAATAAAGAAAGAAAGAAAAGAAGAGAGGGGAGATTTGTAGGGGTGGCTTTCGCCAACTTGCGCGTTGCATTCGGGCCCCGGCTACGTCGCAGCTGCGCGAGGCGACTATTAATTCAGGTTGACACTTGAGGTGTTTTGAATTATGGCTGTTGTATCGGACTATTAATTTTCCCGCGCGGGATGATGCCTCGGCGAATCGCGCGCGGTGTGAGAAACTCGCAGGTAAAGACGTTCGCAACACCCGCGGCGGTCGGACGACGTTCCCGTGGCGCGACACGTGTTTGTGATTGTAACATTCCACTCTGTTTCTAATTCACAATTCTCGCGATACAAACCGCTACCGCAGTTTTGTCGGCGAGTTTCCGAAAAAAGAAACAAAAGAACGAATATATTAGCTACTTAATAAATGATAAAATACAGAAGAATAGAAAAAAAAAAACATTTATAAATTATCTCTATTGTATAAATTGCGATCATTTACCGCAGAGAGAAGTACGTGCAAATTATTATTAACTACTGAAGAAAGTTGTTAAAAAAATTGTTCCGAAACGAGATTAGAATCACGGATTTTAATATATAGGTGCCAAAGTTACGAAGCTCCCGACCGCGGTATATTTCAAGATCGACCCATCATTCAATTTTATCCGATGATTTTCTGCTTGTCGTACTTTACGGGGGATATAATGGATTTTGATTCGAGCTTCACTTTTTCGCACGCGGGCACAGGGTCCCTCCGAATTTTGCCGTATATCGCGCTGAGTCACGCCGCTAAATAAGGGACATGAGAGCAGACCGTCGGGAAATCCCGACGCCCTGCCGTGTGTTCAAGGGCCAGGGGTTTCACAAAGGACCGGGTCGACGCGTTTCGAATTGATCATTCGCGAGCGTGAGCGAATTCGTGCGCGCTCGCAGAGAAACGCGCGACGAAGAGAAGAGAGAAAGAGCGCGCGCCGTTCATCTTATCGACGCACGGCGCGTCGTCGCTTCTCGGCGCGAGTTTCGCTAATGAGATAAAATAAAAGAAGAATAAGAGAGCGAGAGAAAAGAGCGCAGAGAGTCACGCTTGTCCGACTGATGCAATCTACCGTCCATTAAACGAGCCTCAAGGCTCTCTCCCTTCCCACATCTCTCTTCCCGTCTCCGTTTCTCTTTCTTGCCAACGTCTTGCTCTCGAGAAACGCGCACGCTTCTTTGCGTAACCAACGTAGTCACCATTCCGCGCTGGGATAGCTTAATTATTGTTGTTCGTTGGTTGATTAACAATTATTATGAGTCGAGTGTTTCCTTGGCAAGGACGCCACGTAACGCGCGAGACGCGATCCTCTCGATTTTGAAACACCGTCGTCGTCGTCGTCGTCGTCGTCGTCGTTGTCGCCGCCGCCGCCGCCGCCGCGTTAGAGCAACTAGAAGCGACGATTCTCAACGCGAACATCGCGGGACATCGCGACGCGAGTTCCAAGCGCGATTAACCGATGACCTTTAACGACACCGGCCGATTAATCGCGCAGGAAAGCACGAGCGGCACGCGCACTTTTGCCGCGTCGTCGCGAAATTAAGCGATCAGTTAAATAAACCCTTCGCGGTCTTGGCGCAGTCCCTTATATCTTCTCGAGTTCGAAGCGTAGCCGCATTGCCGCTTTTATTGCGCTGCGTTATTACTTGCTACACAATGTGATTATTTACCGAAATAAATTATCTGGTGAGAAACACTATACGAGGTCAGCGAATCGCGGCGCGAGATTACTTTTACAAGTTCGAAGTTCGTTAACGTGAATCTGAAGACGATTATAGATAAAGAATTGCAGATATTATAGCTGAAGATAATTGCTCCGAGTGTCTCTCCCTGCTCGGATGCGAGATCCTAGACTCGGGAGCAAGAAGAAATTAATTGAGCAAGCGACTTTGGTTTTACAGTAACACGGAAATGGGGAATGGAAACGTATGTCCCCGCCGCTGGTGGATCATTAATAACGTCGGCGGAACAAGCCGCCGCCGCCACCGCCGCCGTCGGTCGTACCGAAGTACATTAAATGTATAAATCCATGATCTATTATTATTATCCAGCGCGTGCATTACGTGGCCGTCTCTTTTCCTCCCTCTCTTTTGCTGCTGCTGTGTAGCAGCAATAACTTCCAATATGTAATTCTCGACATTGGGGGAATAAATAGCCGCGCGGGGATATATCATGTTCGCGCGCGAGAACTCGCGTCCACCTCGTCTTATTCGTGCCACAAATGGTCAGATATAAATTTCATTAGTCGCTCGTTTTTCAATCCGCGCGTCTCGGATTTATATCTGGTCGTGAATATGCGAAGTCGCGCACGTCCCACGCCACGTGAAGGCGTGCGAAAATTCAACGCGCGTCGTGATCGTTTCGGGTGCCTCGCAAAATCTCGGAAATATCTTCGATGCACTTTCGTGCGGCGCATCGAAACGTGTGGTGGTTTCGGCAGAAACGGAATTTTCATCGGACGCTTGTTATATTGTGGGTCTCCTCTCCCCGTCCCGATTGGTACGCGGTAAATTTTAACTTGCGGCGAAAGAATTCTGTCGCGTGACGAATGATCCCAGAACCGAAAGTATTTATCTCATGTCAAGTACCAGCGTCAGCATATAACCGGTAGCGAAGGAAATTAAGTAGCAAATTAGCCAGTCAGTTTTTTTCGTGAAAAAGCAAATGTTTGAGCAAGTGTTGTTTACACAGTCGGCAGCCGAACGAGTTTTCGGGCATTTACGCCGTCACTCTTACAAAAACAATAATGAGGAATCTGAAACCCGTAGAAAATTACCTCCTCCCCTTCCCCCCCGAATATTACCCGAAGGTACATGTAAGAAGTTCGTTGGCCTCGGCGGCGCCAAAGTGGCGCTCAGATAACGTCAGAGGTCCGGTATAAAGAAATATATATATTTTTTGATTAATTGAGAATTCTGGTTATTCCAAAAATTACGAATCACTGATCCGATCCTTCGAGATCGATTCAATTGTGCCGAACGAACTTTATGAATTCGATCTCATTGAATTCCCGTCTTGTTCACCTTCAAATTATATATTAGAATGATGATTATAGTCCTTCTGAGAATTTTGCCAGATCACCGAAGGATCTTTGGCCAGAAGTGACGCAGAAGAGCCGTAGGCGATTCTTTCGGTCTCTCGTCACACTCTTAAATCAATGTTATGACGAATTTTAGCGCGATGAAACTTCATATTCCGAACTTCTCGTTTGTTACAACAGCCCGCCTGGAGACGCATGGAGCAGATTGGCGACGATGGTGAACCTCTTGGAGAAACTTAATTACAGCAGAACAACTTTGATTCAGGGCAAGGATGCCGAGGGTCGCGAAGAAGGTAAGAAGAATTCAACAGTGTTTCTCGAACTTTTTTTTCGTATCCAGCAAACAATGATCGCAAACTGTCTTTGATCGCAAAATTTGGCTGACTCGTAACAATATGTTTTTCACGTTAAAATGTCTGATCATCGATTGCGCTTGTGAGCGATTGACTTGGCGATCTGTCAGACTTGGACCAGACTTAATCGAAAAAGCTGCGTTTCTCGTAGTCTACGAAGTCGGTGCCCGGTCTGTTGACCCGTAAGGTAGCGACGGTTGCGTAACGGTGAATACGTTCGACATGACCACTGCAGTGCCATTCTCTTTGCGGCCATTTAGTAGCGTGTGGCCAATGGTCTTTCAGCGTGCGTGCAAGCCACATCGCCACTATATGTTCGCCGCGCGCATGTTATGAATACACAAATTACATTGCCCCGGAGCTCATTCACGTGTGTAGACCTCACCGCGATCTCCGGTGACGTCTTCCGCCAATTTTTTGGCGATCGTCTCTCACGCGCATATAATAAGTATTAAATATATAATATTCAAACTGTGCGGACAGCTTCAGGATTAACAATAGTTTATCGGTTTTTTTTAAATCGTTCTTTTGAGAGAGTAAACTTAAAGGTTTTTTTTTCATCACATATTGAGTTCGAAAAAAAAAGATTCATTTTACATCGACACTTTTCTTTGTACAAAGAAAAATAAAACTGTTTACATAATGTCATATTTAAAATTTTTTGCGCCCAACGTAAATAAATCAAGGTTCGATCATTTCTTCTAGCAGCTATTCATCGATCGTTGGCAAAGACCTTGGAAGAACGGCTGGCCGCGCGAATGCCTGCTTGATTTAAACACACGACGAGATTTTTATATTTTCCCCTCCAAGATCGCGCTTCGACGCGATCGCGAGTTCTATCTCGAACTGGGTCTTCCAACGGGTCCGTTCGCCTGGAAACTAGCGTTCTAGTTTCGCGGCGCGTCCTTGCTCGCGGTACACTTACCTCTAAATCGAGTATGTATGTACGTAGAGAAGTGCGCGTTACTCATAGTGAATATCACTCTACGCGCGCGTCGGTGAGGCTGATCACACGGCTGACTAGAATTGATAAGATCGCCAAGTTCCCCAAGTCACACGTGAAATTGAAATTTTTGCTAACGCCTGTCTCTCGAAATCGTTGACGAGACAGAACAGAACTTTTTTTATTGATTGTCGTAATTATCGAAAAAAGGGTTTTACTCTCTTTAATTATTTTACGAACAAAGAACCGTTCGAGGAATGTTCGATATTTAAGTATATCTTCGATTATCTCATTTGCGCGCAATTATTTTTAGATTTTGCCTCGGATTATAATTTCATATTGCAAGTTATTACCGCATCTAAGCGTTACGTTATCAAAACAACTTAAGTTGCCGAACACGAAAAGCGACGAGTTAGCAGAATGCGATCACACCTGATCGATTCTAAATCGCGTTGCACATACATCTGAGCTCCTTTTGCAATACGTGATATGCATCTTCGCGCGTCGTTCGCGTGAATTTAAGGTCAATCTATCGCATACCGTTGAAAAACTCAAATTTGGCACAATAACGTAACTCGAGCGACATTACACATGTGTATACGCCCGAGGTGTTATCGAATCTTTCGCGTTTCTTTGTGTTTCAGAATTAGAACTTGTTAAACTGCCAGAAGATATCACGTTGGCGGGTTTTACTCCTCTTATGCTCAATCCTCAGGATCCTTGCTACGTGGAAAAAACGGAGGACATGGTGAGTTTTTTCTAGCGCGTTAATTATTTATAGATTGTTTAAGAGCAGTTACGTTGACGTGTATACGCGCCCAAAAGGAGTCTATACATTTTTGACAACAATAAGTTTTAAAAGACGAGTTTGTTTAAATTTGAGAGGACATTTATGTTTCGAGAAAATGTCCAAGTTCTGGGAAGAACTTTAGCACGTCAGGGGAATATCTCGCTCGACGTCTACTAGCTAAAACGAACTCTGGACGCGTTTTCAGGAAGTGGCTCAGGTGTGTCTCAGGATAAGCAAGATCCTTTTCTTCGGTCAAGTGTTCTTGTGCGGCTTGGAGACACCGGTACTGAAGCTGCAAAAGAGCGAGACCGGTGTTAACGAATACGTTTCCGTGGTTGAGGCCTCGAGCACGAGTTCACCGAGTTCGCCGCCGACACAGGTAACTGTCGTAAATCTCTGGCTCTACGGAGAAAACGCACAAAGTACAGTCTCGCTTAGAGCTGTACGGAATTTGTATTTCCTCTCGCTCGAAAAAACAGCGACAATCGAAAGAGAGTCGCTGTACTTACGATTCAAAAAATTTATTTCTCTAATTCTTTCTATAAAATGTACTTCACGTACAATCGAAAAATTTATTATAGAAATTTGTAATTATTGTTTTATTATTATTTAATTGTTTTATTATTTTATTATTTTAAAAAGCAATTTGGAACAGATCTGGAGATTAAGAATGTCTTTTTCGAAATTTTCAATCAGATTGCTAGTACGGGTATTATCCAAGGAACGGAATTAATTCACTTGCAGAGCGATTCAGAACTTCTGGTAGAGAGTTACAGCGAAGGAGAAGAGGAATCGGTTCCCACATTGAGAAGATTACCCTCGTGCGGTAATATGCCCGACGATATGACAGCTCCCGTGGCGGCGGTCGAGATACGGTCGCTGATTGAAAGAAAAGAAGAACTGGAGAGACGACAACGGAAACAAGATCGACATCGACAGCGAGTACAGGTAAGTGTATAAAAGCATATATTATATATTATATTTATATTTCACGAATACACGTTGTGTCATACACATCGTCTCCGCATCAGATTCACGACATTTTCGTGAACGTAGCAACTCTATCGTCATGGCTTGTGCTAGGCAAGAGATGCTATGAGCGGCGTTCGGGTGCGCGCAGGATCGATAAGGAATCTCGCCGCTTCCAAATTTAGCTAGCGCCGCGCGCAATCTTCCGCCGATGGAGACGTCGTCCGCGAATATCGGACGCCGAATGATTGCCCAACCGCGCGATACTGGTCTAACCACCGATCTCCATCGCGCGTTTCTCTTCCCTTCTCCTCGCTTCCCGTCTTCTCGCCTCGAGACGGCCGACAAAGTATCGGCCGAACGCCATTTATCGTGACTAAGTCGAACTAAATCAAGAGATTACAACGCGCGCACGCTGCTTCCTTCGCAAAAGAAGCTCTAGCGGAGACTCCGCTCTTTCTTTCGCATTCCTCTACCCTTCAAATGCACCCTACCCTTTTCCCAGCCCCGTGTTCGTTCTTTTATTTCGAACCGCGCGATCCTCTTTCACCGCAGACTCTCTCCTCGCACAGGCACGCAAGCCCACGTTTTTATTTACGGCATCAAAACTCCTCCTTTTTGCATATTTATTATCTTACCCCGGCTTGGGGCCGGATTTTGTGCATACTATGGTTGGCCGCGCGTACTTCTTATCCTCTTCTCGATATCTTCTGGAATAAAAAGAAGAAACAAAAGGAAGAACTGAGAACTGGCCAGAGGCCCCATACGCAACGCGCGATTGTGTTTCTTCTTTTTTTCTCAGCTTGATTTTTTCGCGCAGATGCAAATTTCATTTTTAAACGTACAGGGACGAATGATTGACGTTCAGTTTTTTTTTTTTTTTTTTTTTTTTTTTTTTTTTTTTTTTTTTTTTTTTTCGGACAAAAAAATCACTATCGAGAAAGATGATATTCCTGGATACACGCGTCAATAAATTGAAAAAGTCGCGATGTACATTTTTACACTGCCGGCTATGATGATGGGAATCTATCAAATCCGTGGTGCTTCGGAATATCTTCTCGATTTACATCTCTAGTATCGACGAGAAAATCAACGGGAGCGAACGATCGGCCACGAATTTCGCTTCGTCTTATCCGGAGTTTATCGGGCTTTTCCACGCTATCCGAGAAGGCGCGATATAAATTTCACCGGTATCTCTTGAATTTTTCGAGCGCGCACTTTTATCACGCGGAGCGAAACTGCAGGCGAAACACGGACCTCGGTCCCGTAACTCTCGGCCGTGGAATTGTTTCGAGGATAAAGTTTGGCGGAAGGACCGGTGTGACCCCGCCGAAATAAATAGCGGCGATATCGTAGCCGTCGGTAGTTTGTTCGACAGCGTGCGATGCAGTTTTATCGTAGGTCGTGTTTCTCCACTGTCTCTCTTTCTTTCTCTCTCTCTCGCGATATTCCATTGCTTTTTGCACCGGAACTTTTTCGCGTCGAATCGGTTTTTCTTTTTTGCAAGGCGTTTGGCGAGGCGCGATAACAAGTGCGCGGAGAATTTCATTACCGCAAACCCACACACGACGGATAAGATTTTTTTTTTGTCTGTCGATGTGTAAATAAGGTTTTGCATGATCGCGTACATTCTTATGTATCTGTAGAGTCTTTCGATTTCTCGTGAAAATTTATAACGCGATAAACTCGTGCGTTTGCGCGTGTAATTGGAATATTACAGTCGCGAATCGCAACCACACGTGTAAGAGTTATGTCTGGAAACTCGTATGGGTCAATTTTGACGCCTGAATGAACCTGCCTCGGAATGTAGACCAATTCTGTTGTACACGCATACATCTCGGAACCAGTTTTTCCGCGGACAACGGTGAACCTGAATTATGCCACTCTCGCGCGAGTTGAGTGAATTGCGGTTTGCATATCTCGCAAAGCGCAATGGAAATTGCTTTAACGCAAATTAGTCCGAGTGAGAGACACTGCGTTTAATTGGACGGCGAAATTTCGCGTGACGGTGAATATCGCGAACCGGTTGAACCGTAAACTCCGAAAACCGGACGGTTTGCCCGGAAAGAAAGCGGAGATAAGGCGTTTTAATTTTACCGTATTTCGGATTCAACAATTCTGCCCGAAATTGTATTTTCGAGGCAGACAGGTAGGTACCGTTTTCTATCTTCATTATTTCACGCGGATATGTCGCTTCTTGTTAAGAAGCAGACTGATATTTTTCGGCGGAGTGAAATTAATTCATTAATCAACAACTTTGCGCCGATTTTAATTAGTTCCTTAATGTTAGGTTCGGAAATTGTGCGCATAAATAAATAAATTAATAATACAGTTAGTAGTTACGTGAAAAATTACGTAAGTAAATATGTAATTTAAATGAGGAAAAAAATTCCGTGAACGATCCTTTACTTAATGTCGAGAGATAATCCGCGATAAATAAATTCTTTGCTCGATGTCGGGAGATATAAAATATCGATTAGAAAGCTAAACACACACAAAAAAAAAACATTTTCATCACGAGATAAAATCAATGATTGACAATAAACGTCGTCATTTATAGACCCAGAATGTATAATTACAGATGCTACAAATCTAGTTTGAAAATCAAGATAAAGATAAAAACAAATTTATGTATGGAATTAGCTCCATACATAAATTTGTTTTTATATTTATCTTGATTTTCAAACTAGATTTGTAGCATCTGTAATTATACATTCTGGGTCTATAAATGACGACGTTTATTGTCAATCATTGATTTTATCTCGTGATGAAAATGTTTTATATATATATATATAATATATATATTATCAGTCGGCTGACTATATATATATACGAGGTGCGATAAAAAAATAACGGGAATTTTTGAATTTCCGCGGACTCTATAAATCCGATTTTCAAAAATTGTTAGTACACTTGTTGGTACACATGTTTCTGACGTATATTGACATTTGTAGCCATTTCGAATGTTCAGTTTATTTTTGACAGTCGAAAATGTTATACGTGTTTTGGTGTGCTCGGCGATTTTCTACTTTCGAAAAAGATGAATCAAAGAATTTGTATTAAATTTTGCTTAAAAAATGGAATAAAGTGCAGCACCGCATTTGAAATGTTGACTGTGGCTTTTGGCAAATCTACTATGAGTAAGACAAGAGTTTACGAGTGATACAAACGTTTCAAAGAGGGCCGTGAAGATGTTGAAAAATTCGACAAGTTTGATCAACTGTGAAGGTTCTTCTCACTGTTTTCTTCGATTTCAATGGCGTAGTGCATCATGAGTTCCTGCCATATGGTTGTACGGTCAATAAGGAATACTACCTGGAAGTTATGCGCCGTTTGCGTGAAGCAATCCGACGAAAACGCCCAGAATTGTGACAAAACTATTCGTGGAAATTGCATCACAATAATACTCCCGCTCACACCTCACTGCTTGTTCGTAATTTTTTGCTAAAAAACAAAACCGTTATTTTGCCTCAGCCACCGTATTCGCCGGACATGATCCCCTGTGACTTATTTCTATTCTTGAGGCTGAAGAGAACCATGAAAGGACGTTTTGTCAGTAATGAGATAAAAACAGAATCGCTGAAGGAGCTGAACGCCATACCGAAAAATGAGTTCCAGAAGCGCTTCCAAGATTGGAAAAAGCGCTGGTACAAGTATATTATATCTGAGGGAGATCACTTTAAAGGGGACAAAATTCATTTTTATTAATAAATAAACGAAAATTCCCGTTATTTTTTGACTACATCTCGTATATATATATATATATATATTTCTAGTCAGCCGACTAGAAATAAAAAAATGTTCGTTTTACGCTCGCATGTGACGAACGGATCGTTGTGCGGCTCGTCGCGTGTTTTGCCATGGACAACTTTTTGCGGGGACTTTTTTTTGCCTCCCATTCGTACAATCAAATTCGCATTTTGCTCGCCGCTTGTCACGTGCTATTGCACGTCTCTGCGAAGAAGCCACGTAAACCCACGCGGCGTTTGGTCACGTCGATTAAAACGATATTTCTATCTCGCTGCTAAAGTATGCGGGCGGAAAAAAGAGCGATTAACGAAACAAATAAAAAGTTCACTACCGCGCGAAGACGCGCCCCGCAAATTGAATCGATCCGCAGTCCTAATTGCTCACGTTCGATGATAATAGCGTTATCCGAGACGCGTGCGCTCTTTGCGTCAGACAACCGGAATGTACATACATCGCAAACTGTAACCGATTAATCCTTCATCTGCATCGCCCCGTGGTCTTCGGGCGATATTTCCTTTTTTGCGGCGGCGGCAGCGGCGGCGGATCGTCATGCTTGGCCGATGAACCATGGACGACTCACGGTTTCAGGATAACATCGTAATGCGTCTTAACCACGGGTTCTTTCGGTATACGGAGGTTATTTAATAATCCTTCGCGGTTCTGCCGAATCTTTATTTCTCATGAGTAAGATTTTCGCATTTTTTCTCGATTTTTTCTTGATTTTAATTATCACTTTGCCAATGTTGTGCGTTTTTGTGGGAGAGTAAATAATTGGCTTTGAACATGCCAAAATAATCGTTAAAATGTGTAGGAAGATAACAGTTTACTTGCACTTTTTTTCAAAAATATTAATTTATTAACTTCCCACTTAACTTCTCATTAATTACTTGAAATGTTTTTTTTGACACTACATGGTCGGAATAAAATCGAAACGAACGTGTTTGCCAAGTGAAAAAGAGATAACATGACACCTTTACACATCATCGTGTGTTTAGAAATAAAACAGCTCCGATCTACAAGTAACAGGCATTCGCTGCGCTTGTGTCCCGCGCTGTTGTGAAATATATCGAACGGGTTCGCCTCTCTCGTTGCGGTCGGACAACGAAGATGACCGGGCGCGATCCGGGACGGTGAAAAAAGAACAGAAAGAAGTGCGCGGCGCGATCGCAAGGGCCGAGCTAACGGTAACGCACCGTGATACGAAGGATGCTGCAAGAAGCGATTCATTTCCTCGAGACATTTTTTCACCGCGTGTATCGCGGTATCTAACGCGTACTGAACCGTACCTGAGGCTGCGCCTTAATTTCTATCGTGGGATTGATGCAACACATAATGGAACGAGTTTCAGAGAAACCGGACTCGATCCACTTATAAACAATTTTCAGAAACTAGGAAAAAGCTTTTGACAGAGACGTACAGCACTCGCGGCAACACTCAAAGTAATTGAAAGCGCAATTTAAGAACAGGATAAAAAAAAAAATATAGATAGACATCTCGCGAACTTTGTGTGTACACAAAGACGTAAAGAAAATTTAATTTGATTAGATAATTCATCTTAACTGGAGGATAAATATTTTTTTTCTTTTTCAACAAACGAAACTCACGTTTGTTGCATGTCCGTTTGAAGTCTCTCTTTGAAACTGATGAAATAATCACTTACACATTTCCATTCCGAAGGGTGTTAATTGCCTACAATCCCCTGCGTACTTACCTCGCGTCAATACCTCGCGATATTCTTTCACACACCCTTCCCGAGTACATAATACCACGTACTCGGTTTGAGTACTCGCCGATCGCGAGTATCTAAACTGGCTTTATGAGAGTAAGGAGGTGGAAACGGCTTCAACGACCTCTTAACACGCCATTTGCTGCTTCTGCGTGAGACTCCTACTTAAAGGTTTATTATGCCAATTAAATCTGCTTCATATACAGGAGAGAGTTCAGCTGCTCTCTCATTGCGGATACGAGGGTTATTCTAAAATCTTTATCCCACCCTGGTTTCTTCCAAGCGCGTTTCTTTGCTGATTTTATTTAATATACATATTCAACAAGTATCGCGTCAAAAATATTGCTTGACACATATTTCATGTATATTTTTCTTTCGTGAAAGTTTTTATTTTCCCGATGATGAGATGTTCCATCCCCGCGGGGATATTACACGTGTCTCGACGGCAAACGAAATAAGTAAAATAGTTTTTCTTTTTTTATTGACTGTCAAACTGAATACATCAAGAAGCTTTCAGCGAAGTTTGACTCGAGCTTGTTGTTTAATGTGGACCATCATGTTTCAAGTGTGGGTTCTCGTGATGAATGGGGAAGATGAGTGAAAGCTTTCGACTCGCGTGCCTTGAAAAAAATCACAAGGCGATCTCTCACGCTCGACGGTTGGTTCATCCGTGAATGCGAGAGGGGCGTTTCTCTTCTCGTTTCGCGGTTTTCTTTTTCTCTCTGTTGCAATTGCCGACGAATGTTCGCGCAATTTCTCTGCACGTTTTGACGTGCATATCTAAAACAGATCCTAATTTGCAACAATTAAGACCAATGTCGGTTTCTGATGTATGCAAAATTTTCATTTATATGCTCGTATTTATATATGCGCGAAACATCGTCGCGTTTTTCTGCGTTCTTGCGTGCGCCGAACGAATCTTGTATACAAATTAATATCTGGGGGGGATGTGGAAGAAGAGGCCTCCGATGCCTATTCCCTCTCCGGACTGTACGAGCGAGCGAAAATTACGACCGAAGCGTAATTTCGTCAAACTGCTCTTCCATTTACTCGTAAAACGCTCAAATTATACGCGACCGCATGAAATTTCCTTCTTGAGGCTAAGATGCATTTAATTTCCGCAGCTTGTATTTTTTAAACATTTGATTCCGAGCATCGCATCATCTTCCACCATCATTAACCGCGCGAGCGTATAGCGTGCTTAATAGATTTCGTCAACTTTTGTGATTGGGAGTTGGATTTTTTCAATTTTCTTTCACGACTAAAAACTGTAGCTTAGATTAATATTTTCTTGCCTCGTTTTTATATTACGTAGACGTGATTCAATCAAGGTTTAACACGTCTTTTGACTCATTGTTAGTGAGTAGATAATAGTCAAAAGAGATATCATCGTTTTACTCTCGCTATTAATTTCTGTTATTTTATCTGTCCGACAAGTATGTTTAT
Organism: Pseudomyrmex gracilis; assembly: GCF_002006095.1. NCBI lineage: Eukaryota > Metazoa > Arthropoda > Insecta > Hymenoptera > Formicidae > Pseudomyrmex > Pseudomyrmex gracilis. The sequence goes on from NW_018020649.1 coordinate 108,181, forward strand.
AATTTGTAGTTTATCTAGCTTTTTTTCATTCTATCTTTACGCGAGATTTTACAAAGGCCAGTCTTCGGGTTGTAAATATATATTATACCGAAGGATTTCTTAGACGGAAGAGATTGTTCCGCGAGAGAATGATAAAAAGATGTTCGTGCTCGAAATTAGTCATTATCACTTCACAAATAATCGCGTTCGAAGATGTTCTTTCGTGCGTATACACATACACGCGCATACACAATTGCTCGTTACATCCTTGAATTTAATACAAGCTGATTCACAAACATGTGACGCAATCTGAGAAACCGATGCTTGAGATTGTAGCGAATAAATAAATTTGTGTGTGTGTTTTTTTAAATTTATTTTTATGAGATTATGTACGTAATTTTTTTTTATACAAGTACAAGACAGAAAAACAAATTGTCTCGCTCTGTGCGATCGCCGTGGATTTACACGGGTGAGCGCTTGTAAAAATCAACAGTTCGCAAACGACCGCGAAATAATGACGGCGTGTTTTGCGATGAAGATAATATTTTATTCATTGCTTGTACGAGAGAGAGTCGCGCGCGACTAAAGCGAATCAGAGATTTGTTTTCGCGACAAACGCGACCGATAAAAAGCGCGATTAAACTGGAAAGCAATTACGTTTTATGGATGCGCGTCTGCTACCGATGGCGATAGTTAAGAAAAAAGTGCAGAAGGACCGTCGCACAAAAACCGCGAGTAGGAGTAAAGCGAGCTCTAGTAACTAATTACTTCAAAGTAATTATCTTCTTCGTCGTTATGGTGATTATTTCTACAGTCGGGAATAACTTCGCTCCCAAGCCCCGGTCACAACGTTCATGTACGAACGGCAAAAAGCAGTTTTTATCGAATTTATTATGTAAACACGACGATAACGCGCCGAGAAACTATCTGTTTCTTTTTTTTTAATTGCTGTCATTTAAACAATTGCTCTCCGTGTTAGACACATTGGTATTCTTCTCTCTCTCTCTCGTCTTGCTCACGTAATTAGTTCGCGTAATTAGTTTTCTGTCAACGCTGTTGCTAAAAGTAAGAGCGATTTGAAAGCAAGAGTCCTTGATTGACACCACTTTCTTTCATCGACGAGTCGTTCGACTACAGCAGGTCGATCGGTGGTATCCCGTTACCGACGTACCGTTCATATTGCTGTCCAATTAATTAGCCGCGGACTGACGGGCAACAATCAAGGCGTATTGGCCACGATGACGGTAATACGACGCGAGCGTTTTGACATTCACCATTGTTGTCGGTACTCTGGTATTGTTAGTAGCTGTAGGGCATCGAGTTGCATTGTGGTCGCTGCGAAATAGCGGGGGAAGAAGAGAGAAGGAGTTCTCGATGGGGAAGGGTAACGCCAATCGATATCTCGCGTATTCCCCGCATAATGGATAATTTATCGCGGCATTCGGCGGTGATTCCGCGCGGCCGATCGTTTAGGCAACAAGGGCAACGTTCGGAATATAAATGGCGGCGCGATTGCCATGTAAAATGCATGCGAGACGCGCCCGGGTTTCGGGTTCTGCTTTCCTACTATCGGAACGTTATTTCGCCGTGGCTAAATGAGGTCGTTAATAAACGATACGCTTTATTGTGATTTACGGCTTCGTTCGCTCTCGTTACTTTCTTCGGAGCGAGGGCTTCGAACGTCGCACGCTTCTTGCGTGTGTGTGCGCGCGTGTGCGCGCGTGTGCGTGCGTAACGGCGCATGTTTATGAGTGCAAATAAATTATACCTATCAGAGAAATAAATCCCAGCAGACGCGCGGCGACGAGACAGACACCTGTCGTGACGGTCCCTCGCTCGTTTCTCTTTCGTGGAATGTGTTTCCCGCTGAGTGAACTTATATATTTTAACGTGCGCGCGGCGCGACGGGGGGGCGCACGTCCCGAATTTCATCTCGCAACGGAACGCAAAACGTTTCGGACGTCCGCGAAAAATCTCCCGCGCGCTACCCTCTTAATATTAGCCCCGCCGGACCGCAGACCGTCGTTGTTCGGCGTCAGCTTGCGCTCGTCTATTTTTGCCCATTAATAACACGCCGAGGTTTATTCTGGCTTCTCATATGCGTCGTGAGATATTTCACCACGACGCGACGCGCGAAAAGTTGGGATTTGCTACGGTATATTATTAACTCATTGTTAATATTTGACGTGTAGAAATCTCGTGTGAAACAAATATTGTCTTTAAATATGCAAAATCCTTTTTTTTCTCTCGCGTCTCCCTTTCTCTCTTTGGTTCTCACAGTCGCAGCTCCTTCGTCGCAGCTATCTGGCGCATAAAGACGTATACCCTAGCGAGGGTGTAGTCAAGTACCGGCCGTCATATTCAAACATTCATGGTCGAGATATTACGGGAGTCACGGTCCCGCGGGAATCACCACGCGGTCGGACTTCACCCTCGACATCATCCGCAGACTCGAGATAACATTTCTCGTCTGTCATCCTCTCGCCCGAACTCCAAGGGGTCTGTCGCCGAGGAGAAGAACATTGTGCGGCGCCCGTTGTCCCCCGACACTGCCTGGCTGGCGCAGTAATGGCTGTTGCTACCATCTCTCCTTTCCCGCGAGGGGACAGATCTTTTAACTTACGCGATATTAAGGAAAGACTCGTCTCTCCCCAGAGTGCTGTAAACCGTCGCCGAAAATGCGTCTCTTGTCTCCCACGTCAATTTAGCGTGAAATGAGTTATGTCGCAAACATTCATCAGAAAGTACAAAGGTCAGTGTTTGCGGGAATTATTTATTCAAAATATTATCGACGTTCACATCCGTTTTCGAATAATTGTGTATACTATTAAGAGACTAGTGTGGATTTCATTGTAAAAGTACAAAGTTCCTTCACCTCTGGTGGACGAATTTATTCTCATTTGGATGTCTACAAACGCGTGTATACGAGTTGCCTTTTGTTGTATTTTCCAAGGGGAAAAGGTCACAACTGCAGGAGGGGAACAGTCTGTCGTTTACGATCAATAAGCACGTTGGTGGTTCGCTCTTTAAAGTGTGAGAGGTGGTATAGAAATTTTTTCGTATATATGAAATTCTCTCGCGTACTTCCACTTCACGTCGCCCGAGTCTTCTGGTCTTGACATAATCTTCTCTTCCTCGGTTTCTTTTTTCGCCTCCCTGCGAGCTTTTCGCATCCCGTCGACAGCTTTCGGGCCGCTTGGCAACTACGACATCGTTTCCACTCGTATATAACACAGGCGACAATTTACTTTACCATCTCGTCGCGCCGGAGGCGAGAGATTTCTTCCGATTCGCTCGGCACCCCAGCGGAAGGTCGACGTTTCTCGTCTTGGCTCTCGGATTCGTATCGTATCGAGTGCACCCGGCGCCGCGCCAATGCCAGCATGTTTCGCAGCATTTTCCGCACTCGTCCAGTTTTCAATTTACCTTCCTATCCCATCGACACGGCGGGCAGAAATATCTCAGGAATGCGCCCGACGATGTGTCTTGTCTTTGAAAATCGAAAAGCGAGTACCACTTCTTGTCGTTTCTATTGGCTCAGTCATCGACAGTGCAAACAGACTCTCTTTCTCTCTTCTGCTTCGTCTTTTTAACTCTGCACTTTGCGACCAATGCGTGTCTTTTCTCTCTCTCTCTCTCTCTCTCTCTTTCTCTCTCTTTCTCTCTCTCTCTCTCTTTCTCTCTCTCTCTCTCTCTTTCTCTCTCTCTCTCTCTTTCTCTCTTTCTTTCTCTCTCCTCATTTCCTTCTGTCTTCACTTTTCTCTCTACAGAAACGAGACGGGAGGACGAAGAGAGAAAAAATTCGTGCAGCTCGTGACAATGTCAATGTTTGCGTCGTTGCAACGAGGCACTCACGGTGTAGTTAAAGCCGAGGGTCTGCCTACGGATTGCGAAGGAAGCACGAGTTCATGTTGAAGGTCTGCGCAGTTGCTCGCTCTCTGCGGATACATTACCTCAATGAACCTTTCATTACCAAGCTTGGTCGGAAATGAATCTCTTCAGTCTTCAGGCAGCAGCATTTCTTTCTCGGTATTCTTCTTTTGTGCTCCGGTAATATGCAGAAAGAGAAACAGAAAAACTAATTTCGGACCGCATGTTTTTTTTTTTCCGCATAAGATCAAGTGAAAACCGGCCAACGATTTATCGCGTTTAATTTTTCAATACCGCGGTAAACGCGCGTTGCACTTTGTGTTGCAACATCAATTTTCGGTATACAATTTTATATGAAAGCGTTAATATAACGATGATTAAAAAATATTAGTGAATAAATGTACGTTAAAAATTACCTTATGTTGTTTTTAGTCAAATAAACGATAAAATAAATTAAAATAAAAATCAATAAACCGATAAAGCGATAAAATTTATTATTGCAGTAAAATTCATATTTATTGCTTCATTGCAATATGAAAGTTTCCAACTCTAAATTTATTGTTTATACACACGTATCGTTTATACACATGATAAAATACAATAAATGTGTATTGGGACGACTGAGAGAATAAAATTATCAAAAATATAAAATAGAAAAACAGTATTAACACAAAAAAAACAAATTAAACAAAGAAATACATGACACATAATGATTAGCTGAGACATAACTGCGTATTGCCATAAAATGCCGCGAAACATATGAGCAAGAAAGAATACTTTTAATAACCGCAAAGAGTAAGTTGAAGATGTGTTTCGAACTTTTCACTCACAATTACTAGCGCAATCTAGAAATACTAAAATTTGAGGAAGAAATGTGGCTTTCATGTTTTTTTATATTGCTTGAAAAAATAAAACTGTGTTGCACAAAGTCAACGGGTCCGCGGAGGATTATAAGATAGTTGCGTTTGAGAGGGGGAGAGGGGGAGGAGTTCAGTACGAGACTGAAGATCATAATTCGTAAGATCCACTTTAGATACGACCTTGTAGAACGGATTCCACAAACGTTGAAGTTAATCCTTAAATCTAAAATAGTATCTAAAGTAGATATCGCAAATTTTACGACTTGCTCTTTCATCTAGAAACTAGCAACAATATTGCTTTTGACATAAATACATCGTCACGTGGCGAAATTCGCGTCAATAAGCGCGAAAATGCGCGGTTTTAGTGCCGCGCATTATCTTCCGGACGGATCTCCGTGAATCTCCAACAAAAGCTGAGAAAGCAACCGGCTGTTGCCGTCGCGAACAATTCTCACGTGAGGATATTTTATGGTTGCGCGGGATGTAAAAGGGACGGGGAAGGGACGTGGGAGGAGGAAGAGACGATCTGATTTGCGAGCGCCATTACGAACGCATGGCAGGATCGTCGTCGCGAACCGCAACCGTTGGTCGCATTTATGAATGCGATTCTCCCGTAATATATCGTCCGTATAACCCGGCTCTCGCTAATTCCATCGGGGGGGTGGAGCAAACCAATAAAATCAGAATGGAATTACGAGCGTCCTCCCTTTCTCATAGACGCGATTTCTCCCGTGTAGCCGCGACCCGTCCGCGCTTTTTCGATCGGCTCACTCTGGTTTTTTCATATTTTCCATTATCATTATCTCTTTCCGGCAATCGTTCTCCGACGGAATTCCACGCGCTAATGGCGATCGTACGCGCGAGCGATTTTCTCGTAGTCGCGGAACATTCTGGAAAACTTGTCGACTCGTTATCGCCGCGCGTATTTCATGACGATCGCCATTGGTGCATGCGTAACGAGCTTTCCATATGTATGCAAATGAGGTCTCGCGTAGTGAATTAGCATTTATTACAAATTGTTTGGAAGAAGCTGAAACGTTTAATTATCGAGACCGGGAAAACTATCGGATTTGAAGAAAGAGAGAGAGAGAGAGAGAGAGAGAGCAGGAGAGAAACGCGAGAGCTTGCAGATACGAGAAAACGTTCGAGATATTCATATCGCGTATTATCGACGATATCGAATCCATAATTCCCCCGAGGAGAGGTGGTTGGGATACGTCCGCGAAATTGTACGCGCGGACAGAAAATAGGCGGTTTTAGATCGTATCGTTCGCAATTTATCGCGGCACTTCGGATTCCTCTTTCATTGGCTTTCGCGGTCGCGTTGACACACGCCGCTCCTTCGCGCGGTTTCTCGCCACGTGGTAATCGCGCGTCGAGTCAATAAAATCGCCGCGACTATCGGACGCGACCTTCCTCTCCCTTATGGGGAGGAAACATCTTAACCCTAGGTGTAACGCGAGAATTATGCGAAGCGACTGCACACGACGACACAGCTGCACCTGTACGAGTCAATCGTTCTCTCTCTCTCGTTTTCTCTTTCTTTCAATCTCTTTCTCTTTTTCGATTACTGTCTCCGTCGGCCGAACGGGTTCGCGGATAATTGAAACGATAACGATTACGATGTAACAGATGTAACGATTATGGAGCAACACGGCTACACGACGATCGTTCGCGACTGGTGAGACTGGATATCTGTCTGATTTATGGGAACTTACGTAGGTATACACGTTCCCGATGGGCGCACACGAACGCCGCCCGTAATAATTCGAGTTTGTTCATCGACGAACCCTTCGGTGGGTTTTCGATAAGAAATCGATTTCTGTGCCTTCTGCAAACGTTGACTCCTCACGCCACGCATCTTTGTCGTTTTTTTAAATTAAAAAAAGATTCTTTATCAGGTGCAATATTATCATATCTGCTGAATGAGCTTTTTTTCATCCTCGGCGTGCCCCTTGCACCTCTATTTTCTCTAGAATAATTACGAATAATAAGTGGCAGATTATTGTATTACTATAATTATCTTGCGATTATCATAAATTATCATAAATTATCGATCAGCTACTCATTATCCCGTAATGTGTCATCGTGCGTTTTATGACAACCGAACTTTTTAACGCATCTCTTGGTGTAACATTTATGTGTAATCTGGAACGTGTTACCTACGCACACACACATATATATATTTGATTTTTCTTCTCTGTGTTCTCTCTTTTTCTCAGGTACCGTATTGAACTTGTACGGTGTTCGCATACTCGATACTATATTAAGATCGCGCGCGTTGATACGTATCGAGCGCCAACTTTTCTCGAGATCAATAATGTATAATTTATTCACAAGCAACTGAAGGAACCGTTGTATTCCTATCCCCGAATCTGATACTCTACTATTTTTCCCCGTGCTTTTACGTCATATCATTTATTCAGCATTCGGTCATCAAAAATACCTAGGTTTTCTTTTATCGTAACCTACTTACGAAAATCTATTTCTCGTAAGAGTTTTCTCACAGAAATCAATACGAACGATATAATAATGTCATAGCATTATCAAAACACATTACAGTAATATAATTTTTCAATTTTCTAAAAGGATGTTATTATTATTCGATGAGATCGGATGAAAAATATCGCGAAACTGCGCGAGAAACGTTGACGAAGCAAGGTCAGAGCTAATAGAGTTTCGATCGATGAGTGTCTCTTTCGCACATTGACGGATTGTTTCGCGGCGACAAATGTTCGGCTGACAATCCGAGAGACAAGAAAAATGCAACCGACGACTCCGTTTCTCTTTTGTATCCGCAGAAGAGCGTTATTCCATGCTCGAGCCGCGGCACGAGCACGCGCGCACGTTCCTTGTTCGCCGGACAGACGATCTTGCGAACCTGTCCCCGACGGTTACCAGGTACGTTTCCGCGAGTGTTGCGCATTTACAATGTTGTTACGGGGCGCGGACCCGCTCGAGCGTGTGAAGACCCGTGTCGGTGTGCGCTTAATATGCGCGCGGGCGTAGGGGCCGCGATGCGTGATTCAACGAGGGTTCTCACGAGCTCAGGCCGAGGTGCGAGACGCGAGGTGTGAGGAGCGAGCAGGCCCACGGAGGGAAAAAAGTGACGAGAAACCGTGAACGAGACGATCGAAAGAGAGAGAAAGAAAGAGAGAGAGAGAGAGAAACACACGGCGAATGGTGCTACGTTCGCGGGAGTGTGCAACGGTACACGCCACATCGTTTAAGAATTCACGAATACTTTAAACGGGAGTACATTCCTGAACTTTTTATGCTGTCGCACGCACAGCGCGCCGTAATGAGACGTGCCAGAGAGAGAGATAGAGAAAGAGAGCGAAAGAGAAGAATTGAATTCGAAAAAGAAAAAGGTTGCCTGAACGCGGGTGACGTTAGCGTCTCGTGATAAGACGCGATAACGTAGGCCGCATAAATTATGGGATTTGAAAAAAAGGGGAGTTGATATTTCCTCGCTCGTAATATATCTCGAATAACAAATAGCATCTCCGTAGATCCGTGGATATCTCTCGGCTGACAAGTCGCGATCATTGCGCGAGATCATTCTGTTTTGAGCGACCATTAATCGCGGTGGGATTGATTGCAATCTAATAAAGGTTGCGTGTAAACGTCACGCACGGATTAATCTCTCGTCTGACGGCATATAGTTCGCGGAAATTAAATTTGACGCTCGTGTCGCTGTAACTAGAATGGACATTTCGCTTATACACGTCGTGCCGTCGTGCCCCGCCTGAATGTTCAAGCGGATGTTCTCGCTCATTTACAAACGAGTCGCTGTCTACTCGAAGCCTGAAACTACGTGGCTCGCTAGTAGGAGATTCGTGAATCTCGTGCTTAGCAAATAAAATAAAATAAAAAATTGTATTTTAAAAAGTTTTTGAAATTCAATTTATTTTTTTTTTAATCTATACATGTTTCGAGCTCTTACGTGTGTATTTAAATAATCGATAGACGTTTGTGTGCGCGTCTTTTTTTTTGTCCTTACCCCAGAACTTTTCGGACGTTTTCGGACAGGCCGGTTTGAGAGTTGAAGTTTTTTTTTTTTTTTTTTATCATGAGTCCGCTAAAAAAAATGAAAACGAAGCACGTCCAGAATTGGAGGTACTCCGAGAAGCAAAAGGGTTTTAACGTCGTGCGCGGTTATCGTTAGTGCAGATCATACGATGAATAATTTATAAAACGAGGGACAATCGACGGCGCGCGCTCGCGCAAATAAACGCACCCTAAAGTCGAACGTAATAAATCCCGCACGGTGATTTCGCGCCAAGATTTATTTGTACTTCAATATATATTGTATTTCTGAAACGTGTTAGCCCTTTCCGAGCTTTGTATACATCGGATTATGCGGCTTAAAACTTGGTTCTCGGGACCCGAGTCGGGACTTTCATTCCAAATTCGCATTAAACTCTTTACGAGGAAACGTGGATGGGTGTTCTTCGGTTATTTATTATACCTGCGCCGCGAGAATGGTAGATTTAAAAATACCTATTATGTCAGAAAGTCGGAGAAGAGAAATCGGTATATCTCTCGTTTGATACACGCGCGTGACTTTTCGAAGAAGAAGCGTAAGAATTGTTTGCGCGAAGATTCGGTCAGAGTAACTCGAAAATAATAAATGTGAGAAGTTCGATACCTCGGCGTTGTTTTTAAGAGACGAAATGTGTTTCGCAAATTTTCGCGAAGAAGCGGGTGTAGATAGTTTTACAAAAAAAAAAAAAAAAAAAAAAAAAAAAAAAAAAAAAAAAAAAAAAAAAAAAAAAAAAAAAATGGAAATTACCAACGAGCACGTCGATGGGTGTCGAATTTTGTTTCCACATGTGTGACTTTACACACTGACGTGGCCTCGGCTTGGCGACGTCACGGGAACCGAGTGTGCACGGACTCCCCTAGTTTTGCATTCCGCCCGTGTACTCCCACGAGCAATTAGGCTCGTCTTCAGATTCCTCGCATGCTTTTCGCCTACCCGTACGTGCCATCGCACGGACATTAGCGCGAAACCATATCCTGCACATCCTCGAATAATTTTCGAGAGATACTGTTGCGATCTCGAGATGTAATAACGTGATTCAAATTGAACAATTAATTCTCTACGAAAATTTTATATTGTTTAATTTTGATTTTCACGCATTAAGTTGCATTCTCAATTTATAATGTAGCCGATAAATTTACGTTTTTGTGATTGATAATCAAGAGCAACTATTCGAAAAAGAAGCGCGAAAGAAAGTAGATAATAAATTGTTCGTCTTACAACTGTATTTAAATTCAGGTAGTTTTTTCAGTAGCTATTATTAGGTGTGTTAGTGGGTATAATATTCTACTTAAATGTGACGTTATCGGCGATAGGATCTTAGAATTATTTAAAACGTAGTAACAAACCGAGATGACAATTAAAATACCGAATACTTTAGCATCTTAATGAAGAAGATGTACATATAAATAACTTCGAAACTCCGAGACATCTATAAAAAGTAGTTCTTTATTGTCGGAAGCAACCTCTCTGTCTTTTCACGAAGTGAAACAACATTAGCGGCATCATTACGGTTTGTATAGCTTCTGCGCTACAACAATTGGCATTCACGTTGTGTTACCGAGCCGACATTGGTGCGCGCCACTGCCTCTCTCACGAAGCATCGTTCGCATACGTGGGATTCAATCGGAACGATAATGCGTCTGCCGTTGCATCCTGCACACGCACGCGCGTTCTCTCTTTTTATCTGTAGAAAACGCATAAAGAGCTAAGGTCCAGACATTAAGAAACCGATTTCGAGCCAAATTTTGTCTCCTGTATTTTCGCATTACGTGACTCGGACTCGCGGCTGTTTGTTTAAAACCCAGTATTTTGTTTCAATATCTGCAAGAGAGTGCAGCAAACAATATTGCAGTTCTAACGGTGTGTTGTAGCGAATTACAATTGTTTTGGAATATTCAAAATTATTTTTAATTTTATTTTAGATATATATTTATATTTTTCTAATATGTGGGACGTTGCTTGGAATGTTTTCCAGGCAATCTTGCAAAAATCGTCGGTGTCGGTGGAGATCGAAGTGAGACCAAGACAACTGGTGCCAGACACAAACTGTTTCATCGATTATCTGCAGCAGCTGCAAACAATCACAAGAGCAACTTCCGGTGCGCAACCGATCTACACCCTCATGGTGCCACTTGTGGGTAAGTGTGATACCAAAATCTTACTATACGTGTTTTACACAATCGCGGAAAGATGAACCCACAAGATCGACACAAACCGCGTCGTTTGATCGGGTCGTTTCTCGAAGGATCTTGTGTCAAAGCAATCGCGCAAACAAATTCAGTTTCTTTGTTTCTTGCGTCGTTCATTGTCGACGATAGTCGGCTCGCCGATCTCTCTAGCGCGCGGCATAGTTCATTAGGTCATCGTCATTACGCGTCACCTGTCGCAGATACTTTCCTGCCCGTTCTCTTGTTTTTCTCTTCTCTCTCTCTCTCTTTCTCCGTCCCGTGAGAATGAATTGTTCCATTTACCCCCGGTGCTTATCGTCGCGCTTACCGTCGGAGAAACGCTTTGTGCGGTCGCCAGAGCCGGATCGAACTCCGGCCGATACGGCCATTAACGGCGCTTGCGTCAGCTCGCCGGCTCTCGTCGGCGGAGGATGATGATGCTGAGGAATGCGAGCCGCTGCCGTCGATTCCTCCGCTCCAATTAGCGTTGAGCAATTCCTCCCGAGCGCCGCTGATCGCGGCGGTCGCGCGCATTGTCAGGGCGCGCTTTCCTTAACGGTCCCGCGTCGGGATCCAAACGAATTCACGGCCCCGAAGACGTCGAAGTCATTATTAAATCCGAAGCATTACGCAGCGTTCCGGTTTCACAGCTGCACACGTTCCGCTATGTAAATATAACCGTTACAGCCACAGTAGTAGTAGTTTTCTTAAAAAAATATTCTTTGTATATTCTTTAAACATTCGTTACCGAATTATCTGTTTTTACTAACTAGAAGAGAGCTTTCTTTGTTCGACGTTAAATCACTTTTCTTGTGATGAAGCGAAAGTGAGTGACAACAGAACGCGGAGATCACGCAACACGTGATAACTCACCGCGCATCAAGCCGCGAGTCTTTTACAAATACATCGATACCTAACACCGCAAGATGCCGGTTTCTATTTCGTTTCTTTTTCAATCGGTCTCGGTAAACGATGACAGCAACGATGACGCATAGCACGACGCGAGCGACGATGAACGAGCGGTTGTTTCTTAATAGTCGCATTTTATAGGCACTCGCTACTCAGCAAAACGCAATCAGCGATAAATTTAAAATCTTCCACGGCGCGGTTGACATTTTCATGGTGTTTTATAGCAATACGTCTTGAATAATAGCTATGACGTCGTACATTCGGAGCATTTATTGCCTCGCGCGTATATATCTTAACGCAAACATTTCATTTCTCGTGACGAATTCATTTTGTGTGTACGAGTAGAGTCGTTATCTCGAGATATATACATATATGTGTATATATATATATATGTTGGTATTACTGTATTGAGGGATTTGCTCGATTGAAATGCCACAGGAACAACTTCATTGTAGAAATTGAATTTGCCAAGTTGGCTGAAACATGATAATGCAAAATGCGGACTCTCGTTAAAATGTCGAATCGTGAAAGTTACAACACAACATACATACACACATATATACGTTTCGCCCGAAGACAAGGCTGATGTCAAGGTTCAAGGCCGCTGGAAATCGAAAGGCTCATCCATCATCATCATCACTATCGCCAATTAACGCTGATCCAATCGTCGATTCAGCACAATCTATTTATGATGCCGCACGGTATATCTTACGGAAACTTACGTCATATTGTCCGTATCTTATTTTTGTCATAGATTTCTTGTTAATCTTTTTGCGGAAGAGTTTTTTTGAATTAGCCGAGCTATTTGTTAGGGTTAGGACCCGGGTAGTGACCGTTGCGCGATCGGGCAAGGACTATTGCTTCGAGGATTTTCATAGCTCAAAAGTGACATTATCGCGATTATCAATTAGTCACGGCTCGTCGTGTTTTTCGACTTCATCATCCGTTCTCACAACAGGTTCAAATATTTCTACGCCAAAAACACAAACACGCATTGTTGAAATAAAACAAGAATTTATCCGTTCTCGATTTTTCCGAGCGAATTTCCATTTAAATGTTTAGGTACTGACAATCTAATGGTTAATTGATCATCGCACGGGTCTATATATCAGCGAACAAAATGACTATTTATCGCACAATGATAAACGACGTCTGCAAATCCGTGGTGATAAATAACACCATTTCCCGTATTCTCTCGCTCCGCGCAGTTATTCTTTCTATTTCCGCCCCTTCTGTCTCGCAAACTTCATCCACTACCAAGCACCCTTGTCTGTTCGCTCGGGGAGTCTGGTCTGGAAGGAGGATAAGGCTGGCAGCCGGTTAATTTATCGAGTCGGGGAAAGTTTGCTGAATCTCCTATTTGCATTTTCCGTAGATTGCTTCTCTGGGGCGCGTTTGCGCGCGGCAATCTGCGGCAAATAAAGTCGATAAACCTCTCTCAAAGCACTCAACAATAATCCTCTCGCTGAGAAAATTTCACGCGTCTGTTCCTTACAAAAGAGATAACGTAGGATCGGGAAGTGACACGTCATAAATGAAGTGTGACATAAACTCGATTTCTGACGATTTTTTGCCAGACTTGTATCAATTCAAACTCTTTCGATTCTTTCTATAAACAAAACGTACGTGGTAAAATGTGTGAGAGATGATGGAAAAAATTGTCTCTGCAAATATTTTCATGAGACAACGAAGTTTATCGGGTGCCAAATTGCCAACTAACAAAAACTCTTTTTCTTTAGAAGATAGAAAAAAAAAAACAACAGAAAAAAAATCGTGAAAAAAAATAGAAAGTTCATCCCATTGTTTGGTAAGAAAATATTTCTCGGTTCTTTTGTGTTGTATTTTTCCTCTTTGTATCGTTTGCGCGGCTCGTGGGGCCCAAAAACGAAAGTGCACCCTCATGCAAAATCGGTCGGCGCGCTTGCCCTTTGACCTCGCAAGCCAGTCAGGCCGCCGCGGGCTTGTCTGGACTCTACGATGGCGAGCAACGGTCAGCGTTCACAGTTAAGTTCTCACGGCTCGTACATACATGAACGCGTGTAATAATGTATGCGACCTGAAACGTTCGCGACGACTGTGACCATAAATTTCTTTCGACATGGTGTTTCTCTCCTAAGGTCTCTCTTCGTTTTTAAAACTAATTTTTCTACGGAACGCCGTTTTACGAAACGAGATTCGACGAGGAATTAATAATCTTGATTTTAACGAGCGGAATCGCGCTTGGGTTTGTTTCTTGTTGTAGTTCTAAACGAACTGGAAGGTCTGGCGCGAGGCGCCGATGCGAGAGATTGTCCTCCAGCATCGAGGGCGGCTCTGAATCCCGAGCATGTGGCGCGCGTCGCCGAGAGCGCTAAGGCGGCGCTGGCCTTCGCGAGAAGCCGAAATCCGGCGATTCGGTGTTTAACCACGAGAGGCACCGTTCTCACATCCAGCACTTTTACGGTGGAAGAAGACGTCGACAAGGTAAGGTAAAGAAGCGAGACGAACCTCGGCGATTCGTTACGCTTACATCGCGGCCTCTCGAGTAACTGTATTCGGTTTGCTGTGGTATTCGGAGGACACAAAAATTTGCATCGATCGCGTCCCGTAACGTGGACCGAGATAAACTCTCGATGAACAATTTTTCTGTTCACTTTTTTGTGTGTGAAGAGATCTTTCTTATCTTAACAAGTTCATAAAAATTCAAATAACTCTCCCGCGTTGTTCTCGAAAAAAAAACGTCCCTTTAATTCGAGAAGGAAATTATTATCATTATTATCTTGTATCGCATCTTGTTGAATAATTAAATGTAATCGAATGTCAATGGCAATTACAAAACCCATTCCCATGACTGATTTGAATACGCAAATTTTTTCTCGTGATATTTTCGTGAGCGATTTGATACGTGAACGCCCGCGGCGTACGAAACGGCACGATAAAGCGAATCGATTTGGACGTTTAGTCGATAGGCAGGTAGGATTTTAACGGTTACACACGCGCGCGCGAGAAGTTACAGCAGCCACGTGGTACATAGAGCGCGGAACATTTATTTTAAAGACCGACGGAACGATAGGCACTCGAACTCGGTGTTCATCGAAGCGTGAATGTTATGATAACGAGCCGATCACACGGAGAAGAACACCCACGTGCAAGCTATTTTCTACGACGTCGCGCGACCAATGCTTGATCACATTTGAGTGTTACGCGAACACAGTGTGCCTCCGGTCTGAACTGAAAGCTCAATTTTAATGACAATTCCTGTGTGACGAATCCGAGAGAGCTCGTTTTCTGCTCTCGATGTTGTTTCGTCGCGGAATGGGTAATTATCTGCCGAGTTCATCGGCATATTCAATGTCTCGCGATGTTTCAGGATGGGCTGACACGAAACGACGACAGGATATTGACTACGTGCCTCAGTCTTTGCAGAAGCAACAAGGACCAGGCAAACACAGGTGGGCATCGAGTATTGTATTGTTTTTTTTCTTTTTTATTTTTTAATCAATCTCGTAGTATCGTGACGATCGATTGTTCTAAACATTTTATTCGAAGATATTTTATAGTCGCGCGATTTTATTTTGCAAATTTTGTTTTTTATATATAAGATGAATATATAGGAAAAGATAATTTATTGTTTTGTTACATCCGCGCGATTCCGCGTTATCAGAGAGGGAATGAGATACGTAAATTTACCAAAAAAGATATATATTTCGAGGGAACGTTTTTCTCTGTTACCTGTTTAATTAAAGAGAATCTCCTGAGGCGAGAGTTCGCTAATTCGAATTTATTAAAGATTACTCAGACGGAAAAAAATTATTAGCGGGGCTTCTGCTTGATATAAAACATTGAGGATTCCCAGTTTTTGCCTCAACAGAGGAAGGACAACCACGGCGATTGAGACGTGAAGTGGTCCTGCTCACGGAAGACCGAAACCTCAGGGTGAAGGCTCTAGCCAGGGACGTGCCCGTGAGAGAAGTTCCCGACTTCATGCAATGGGCCGGACTAGGCTGAGACAACACGACGTGATCCATCTTCATTTGACGAGAAATCTCCCGTGTTCCTGCCGCTCGAGCTCGGCCAGACTCTTAAACAAGATCAAGATCAAAAAACAAAAAGAAGCGGACGAAGAAGCAAGAGAGGATGAAGGAAAGGAAGAAGAAGAAGAAGATGAAGAAGAAGAGGAAGAAGAAGAAGAAGAAGAAGAAGAGCTCTCGTCATCGCGGATCTTTTTAGGCGGCTGATCGGCCGTCAACTGTACGCGCACGACGTCGTCATCGCGTAAGTTCATCTCCCCGTCAGGTATATCCGAGACTGTGTACTCCTACAACACTTTTTTTTTTTCTAAATTTTTGTATCCTATTACGGAAAAAACCACCGCAAATGCGATGAACAGAAGAAACGTCTCTATAAAGAAAACGATAAGAGAAAAACAAAAGCGCGCGGTCGCGTGTAGAATTGCGAACAAGCGTAAATGACGATGAGAAGGAAATAGCCGGCAAGCTTGTCGTTTCGCTTGCCGGAAACGTGAGCTATTTGAATGCTTCTCGAACACGGGCGTGACGCTTCCTACCTTAGTAGTCCTAACTTGTTCCCTATATCTCTCGAACATGTAGACGCAAAAAAATCCCGAAGAGAGACTTTTCACGCGGGGACCATGTAATAAGTGATTCGGAAGATCGCGTTGGATGCGGTTCACGGCTATATTCCAGCGAAGATTCACCCGAAATAAAGAAATAACAATCGACGTGCGTGTGAGATTTTGAAGAAAAAAAAGCGAAGAAAATCGGTAAAAAAAAGCAATGCTGTTTTGAAGTTATCATGTTTGTAGATTGTTTTTTTTATCGATGACAGTCGCCTATTGCGGCCGAACAATCTTTTGTATAGTTTTGCTTGCGATATTCACTTTGTTCATGGGAAACGTTATATTAAACTTTTTATATTATACATATATATATATGTGTATACAGGTGTGTCCATTCGAGACGACTAACGCGACAAACGAGATGCGTTCGCGTACGATGTTTTCATTCGCAGTTTTGTGAACACGTGTCTATATTTTCATCACATCCCGCGTGACAATTCGTCGTGACGTTTTTTCACGAGTTCGACTTTAAACGAAAAAAAAATCATCAAATGTTGTCACCTTTTTAAGCTGCCATAACGTCCATCGTGAGCGACGGTTCATTTCCAACAAATTACCACACGCCGGGAAGAGAAGAAAAACAAAATCGAGATAATCAGTTCAATTGTTGATTATATCGTGTCACAATAATCGTTACATTTGGAAACAATTGTGAGAGACTCTTTCGAAATCGCGGATCAAATGTAACGACTTAATATACAGGGTGTTCGATAATTACTTCAAAATCTCTCGTAGGCAGGTAGAAGGAGTAAAACTGAGTCGAAAAGTCCTGAACCAGTTTTTTCTATTACGTATAATAAAGGAGTAATTGTTGAATAAATCAAGCCAATCAGCGCCGATCTACGACTCAGCGCTCACGCACACCAGGCGCGTGGTTCACTGACGCGCGTTCGGCTAAAGGTCAACGCTGATTGGCTTGATTTATTCAACAATTACTCCTTTATTATATGTAATAGAAAAAAAATGGGTTCAGGACTTTTCGACTCAGTTTTACTCCTTTTATCTGCCTACGAGAGATTTGAAAGTAATCGTCAAACATCTTGTATAAGAGCTCGACAATTACGTATAGACGTTCGAACTAATCGAATTGTTCGAACTTTTCAAGCTCGAACATTCAATTGTTCGAGTCTTTCAAGAAGTACCTACCCTTATATATTTAAATAGTTCGAACAGTTTGGATCTTTTCGACATGACAACTTTTTTGTTTGACATGAGAAACGATGATAAAAAAAATAAAGATATATATATATAGAAGAAAAGAAGAAATAAACAGAATTTTTTTCTCTTTTTTTCTGTTTACGACTGCGTTCAGCGGAACTCAGCACTTCTCGCGTTTTAGTGTTTGTGAGTGATCTGATTCTTCCAGATCTATCGCAAATGAGAGAGTACACGCCAATGACAAACACAAAGCGCTTAAACTGAGCGCTCGGTCTCGCCGAACGCGGCCAATTGTTTCGAATTTGCTAGATTCTTATAAACATTGATCGATTGATCGAACAGTTTGGACAGTTCGAACGGTTCGAACTAATCGAATAATTTTATTCAAGTAATTCTGTTTTCGAACTAATCGAATAATTTTATTCAAGTAATTCTGTTTTCGAACTATTCGAATAATTCGAGTGCACACTTCGTTTTCGTCATTGTTCGAGCTCGAAAAAGTAAAAGCATTGAACGCGAGAAGTTTTCGAGATATTCTCTTCCTATTGTTTCTAACGGATCGGTGTATCCGTTGTGTGAGATGCTAACCTCTTCTCTCATTGCCCATACTCGCTTGTGTAGCTTATACATTAACACTTACTCCGTTCATTACGGCGTAAGACTCGAAGAGAGTTTTAAAAGCGTAAGGAGACGACGCGCGGATCTCTTAATTCCGTGCGTAAACAGCGTGACGGGCTCACGATTGTATTACCGTGTGGTGTTCTTGTAATATCAAAGACTAGCTTTTTATCGATAAGCTGAGAATATAAATATATATATATATATATATATATATATATATATATANTATATATATATATATATACATATATATATATATATATCATGTGTGGCACGATCGTTACTACATTCCGTGTTGGAAATAGTTTTCAGTGATGTCGCGTGTGTGAGCGATGTTGACGTTTTTTTTCTTTTTATTATTTTTTTTTTTTTATCCCTCCGCCGTCTCATCGAAGCGATACTCGTGACGATCGAGCGCAAAGCGAGATTCGCGAAGTAACTCGTGCTTACGATCTGGCATTGATTCGATCGTTGTCGCGCGACAAAAATGAACGCGACTTGCGCGTTGGTGGTGTCTTTTTTTTTTGTTTTTTTTTTGGTTTGCGATTTTTAACATGTATATCTTGCAGGTTTTGTTTTCATTTCGAAATACGTATACGAGTGTACCTTTCGGGAGAAATCTTTCGAAAGCGCACAGTGTGGTCGAGGCACGCGCGCGACCAGCATGGAACTGCGGGACCGATGATCGAGTAGCGACGATGTCCTATTTTTTGACAAAGATAGAGATACTTAATATGCTCCGTAGCGTAATAATGAGTGTGCGTGCGTACGCGAGAGAAAGAGTGAAAAAAAAAGAGGGAGAGAGAACAGCAATTGTATCATAACGCAGAGAAGGACATCCAAAAAAAAAAAAAAAGGAAAACGTTTGGTACGCTGAAGACTATATCTATCGAGATATTTTGACGTTATATTTCGAAGTCTCGTCGAAATTCCTGCGAATTAAATCGAATCGGTAAGTAGAAGAAGAGCCCACCCACCGCAACGCCCGGGCAGAATCGTTTCGTTACACCACGATGTTCCGCTTGAGAAGTCGCGCTTCTTCGAAGCTCCGTTCGAGTGGAAAGAAATACCCGTCGTGTCTGCTCGACGGTATTTTAAAGGATTACAAGAAACATATTAAAATATCTTTTCCAATCTATCGCGGGACATTTATTTATTTTTTTTCTCTCTTTCTCTCTGTCTCTTTCGGAAAAAAAGCTGTCTTTGTATATGGACTCTACTGCTACTTGCGGATCTAATTGTTTCTTCAATGTTTCCTTCGTCAAAAAAAAAAAAAAAAAAAAAAAAACGCGATCGAATTTGAATTCGAAAATATGAGACTTGGCTCGTGTTGCTTACACGTTGTTTATTTTTATTTTTTTTTCTTTTACAAGTACAAACATCTTATTATTCTAAGAGCAAAAAGCAACACGAACGGGCTCTATGTTAGTGCTAATTCGTCTTTTACATGTTGAAATCAGTTTTAGACGCGTATATCTCTCTCAATATTTCGCCGTAAGAAATTAATGACGTAACAATCGCGTTAATTAATATTTAAAAAAACTTTCGAATTAGAATTACATCAGGAAAAGAGAGAGAGTAATTGAAAAGACACACTCGAGCTTCGCGCCTGTGAAGCTATTCATCTTGTCTCGTCCCTCGGCGGATATATCTGTTTGCTTTGCTCGCAGTTTTCTTTCTCCCTTTTGCCACCACCTTCTTTTCTCCATCGCCGTGTTTAGCTCAATTTTTTTAACTGAACCTTCGCGGCAAGAGAGTAAGTGTATATATATATATCTATATTATATATATATATATATATTGATGGAGTTTTGATAAAAAGTTCACTCGAGGCATCGACGATATGCACTGTCATTGTGTTTCACTAATTTTTAAGTATAGCCTTTCGTAGCCTTTTTAATGTGCGTGCGTCCGGTTGCCATAAGCGACCGTTAATTAATCCGTGCGAGGACAAAATGTTTAAAAAAAAAACGGGAAAGAAATGGGAACGGGCGAAATATCGATTGCGTGAAATCGATTGCACTTTATTAATAGTTTAAACATATAGTAGAAAAATGATCGAGGAACACTTTTGCCACAAACCGACGATTTTAGTCGGGCACATTGTTATATGTGTCACAATTAATTAGTAAATATATATTACATTAGTTATATTAAAATCAATTATATTAAATATATTAATTATACTTATATATTAATTATACTTATTAAATATATTAATCGTGTAAAGAGTGAAAACTGAACATAAGTTTTAATCTTGTTTGTTTCTTTTTTCTCGTTTCTATAAAGTCAGCTTTGTTTTATTGTTCTCAGAAATAATCCTTGACAGTTACTCAAAAAAAAGAAAAAAAAAACAACCATTATAACACGTAGAAATTTCAAATAAGATATTTTAAATGCACCTCTCTTGTATCTCGTCAAAGACAGATTTTTCACGCGCACAGTCGGCTTTCGGAGAAAGAGTTCATCGATGATATCAGATTCTGTATAACTGTACGGAATAACAATCAGGGTATAGTTTGCAATTATTGTATTTCCGGGCATATCACATGTGCACACACATACACACACAGCGTTTATTATATTTATCACCGCAATAGTCCTAATCAGCAATAGTTATAGCAGTGCAATAGACACTTTGTAAACCAATTCGACAAGGCAGGATTCACATTAGCGAATCACAGCTTATCGCGGTATTACCGCCTACGTGTGTATCTTGATTTACCGGCAGTATCATTCGCTTTCTGTAGCATCAGAATTTTTTTCAGTTTTTTTGCGGAATAATAATTTTGTGTAACCTCAGAATGTTACATCTTGATGCAAACGGCGCGCATTACAGTTTTTTAACGCGCGGTATCATTTTCGACGCGTCATCACTGCTGCTTACTGCAGCAGCGTGCTGTAATGTCGCTGTTTGCGTTGCGCTTACACTTTATTTTTGTTTTCCGTTTCTCATCAAAGGTACGAACACGAACTTTACGTATTTTATTCTGAGAAGACACGAACAGATCCGTTACTCGCTCGCGAAGTTCGTCGTTTCTGCTGACTCGCCAATCTGAATCTTGCTTAAAAAAAACTATCCGTCCCTCCTCCGAAACGTCGCAATCCATTTTTGCTGTTTTTCAATGTAACACATATCTCCATTCAACTCACTCCGGTCTTTCAACTTAAAAAAAAAAAAAAAAAAATTGCATTATTATTACATCGATCTCGCGCGTGTAACGGCGAACGGCTGCCGTTCCTCCGATCGAGCTTGCGCGATCGAGTTCACGCTAAGCCCGTGCTTTAAGAGAAAAGGATGAAAATAAAAAAAACCGCCTGAATATAGATAGGCAATTGACGTAAGATAGACGTCGTGATTTTTAGAGCACCGATTTATCTCGGAAGCGGACGCGACGCGACGTAATCCCGCGGCGAAAATCAATCTATCAAATCGATCCTCTGCTTCCGAGATAACTCTCTTACACCGTAAGTGTACCTATACCTATACTGTTAAAATATATATAGTTTATATATATAATTATATATGATTTACGTACGCGTATTTATATATATAATTACATATATGTGTATAAATACACTTATTCGTCACTGATTTTATGCTAGATTCTCGCAATATCTCTAATAAATCTTATTATACGTGTAATTATTATGTGACGAAGCAAAAACATAAAAAAAACAAGTTTGTTTGTATTTCGTCTCAGGAAACGATCACGCGATAACGGTGATGACAAAAAAACAAAAACGAAAAAAAAAGAAAAAAACTGCGAGGATGATGATACGAGAGAAAAACAGAAGGAAAACGGAAAAAGTTTTTAGGCTAATCGTTTATTACACATTATGAGAAATGTCGCTACTAATAGTGTTACCACTTTGAATATTCAATAAAAAGTGACGTTGAGACTAGCGTTATTACGTTATGTACCTTATTCAGTAATTATACGAGATTATTTAGTATACATTACCTTCTCTATTTCATTTGTGTTTACAACGGCACTTTCCCGAAACCTGACAGAAACCTCTGAATCTCTCCATCACATCCTTCGTTTCCGTATCATTTGTTCGATCGATTAACCCATTTGCATCATAAGCGCATATATGTGCGCATTTTGCCTGGCCACTATCACCAAAGCGCATATTATTGTCCAGCGGTGGGGCCCCTCACGCACTTTTTTTTTCTATAATTAGATTCCATTCCGTTTATTTTTGTGAATCTATAATGAAGTAAAAATTCTTTATTTATGCAATATTGATTTTATTTTTCATATTTTGTAACATTTTCATTAAAATTTAAAAATACAGTAAAAAAAATTTTGGTGATAAGAACGAATTTTTGACTTTTCTTTGTGATGCAAATGGGTTAATCATCATGATCACATATGCGACGGTAAAATTATTTGAATTTTAGTTTTAGCAGTTCTGTAACGCGCTGTTAAAGATTTGCCGGTTTATTCGATTTTACGTAAAATCCGAATTTTCCGAGAATTTAGTACGCGCGCGCATGTAGACGTTTTCTAGATTAAACGTGTCTTTACGTGCTCTTTACCTAGTTCGCGAGATTTAGGATCGCGAAACACACACGGTGGGGATAAAGCGTGATAGAGCTGTTGACACGCTCGACCTCGTTATATCTTTGTCGCCGAAGGAGGTTTGCGCGCGGGCGCGCGCGCGCACGACGGTATTTCTCCGAGATACACGACGACGAAAGGTCTGCCGAGTCGTCGCGGGTATTATTCTTCTTCTGCATACGAGGGGGGTACGTTTTTCGCGAAAGCCACGACGACAGGCACCGTTACGGCACTTCTGTACGTGCCCGCTTCTTGCCGCGAGCGACAAATTCCGATATTCATTACCAACTTCGCGATAACAACTCCGCGCGCGCATCGCGCTTTGCGTCGCTAATTATCCGATGGATTTTGTCGCGACTGAATTTACATATTTCTCGTTTGTCCGATCTCAGTATTTGCTCAATCTCACCCGTCAAACCCAATTCCGCGACAATTGACGGAAGCGGGATCAGCTTCGGTCCTGTCATTGGCGGACATAGTACATTTCCGGCCATGAAAACAGTCAAGAGGAGCGAGAGAATCCAGCAAGTTCCAGCTGGATTTTTACACAGTCAACCTTTTGAACTTGCTGCTGCGGCAGCCGTGCGATAATCCGATCACCATTGCAAAAGGATTTATCTCCTTTTGAAAGATGATCGCAATTAAAAGTAAGTATTATATTGTTTCATAATATTCGCAATTTCGAATTTTGCGGAAATGACAAATTCGATTCGTATGCTGTGGTAAATGCGCGCGGCATACAGCTAAAGAGCACGCGCGAGCGAACCCGAGAGAGAGCAAGTCGGTCAACGCGAGAGTTATGCGGTAGCGGCCGCGAGATAACATAAACTTCGTGAGCGGCTATCTGATCGGACAATGCATCTCGCGATACGCGCACTGGCGAACGGGGTGACCCGCATACCGAGTTACCTCGTACTCTATCCCAAGCCGATGCTTACCAAGATTCAGCTTATGTATTGTCGATTATCGATAGAAGCAAACGCGCAGTATCTTATCTCCCGTGAAGCTGCGACACGTGTTCCACATCTCGCTAAATCCCCTTTTAATTACGTAGATTATAGATTAACCGTGAGTGATTGATATTTTCTACATTGAAAATATTATCCGCGAGAGAGATAACTTTTTACCGTAAATTCTTTAACCCATCGCTCGATATGTCTCGATAATATAATTTCTAGCAAACAAACATGTTGAGACTTTTTAGTCGTATTTTGTTATATAGTACGCTCGTATTTATTTTTCATTTTTACAAAAAGTGTCGAACTGTGTTTGTATTTAAAGAATTTATATCTATCCACGCAAATACTTCGAAAAACTCGATGACAGCTGACTACAGTTAAATTTAATATTTGATGATTCTCTATTAATTATTAATTGTTTAATATTTGAATGTGTTTATTTTTTTTTTTTTTTCTATCTTATTCTATCTTTTTAACGAAAACTGTCGCGTTGCATTTTTTTTGGTCAATATCGGGAGAAATGCGCGATCACAGAGGGTTAAACGACCCCGCGCGCGTGGCTGACATAATTTGGCGAGGCGAGCGGACGAATACACGCGCGCGATATCACGTTGGCTACCGCGGTCGGTCGCGACGGCAGCCACGACGGCATCGCGTTTATGCGAGAAGCACGTAATCGCATTCACAACAGCCCGCACTTGTCTGACGGGAGTATAAAACCGGCGGGAGAACACAGAGGGAAGAGGCCGCCGCCATATGGCGGCATAAAGATTCGCCCGCGCGCTCGTTCGCTCGCTCGCTCGCTGCATTTGAAATCTAGCCGACTCGCTCGCTCGTTCGCTTCTTTGTGGTTTCTCTCGAAGTTTAGAAACTGAAAAGAAGTCGAGATTATTACGATCGCGATCTTACCGGGGATCCGTACCGCGTTGGATTCTGATGCGCGCGAGAGGGAACGCACAAACGTCGATCTCCGGTAGACACAGAAATGTATCTACGAAATTCACGTTTTGCCAGAAGCTCCGCCGTTTTCTGATTACCATCAACCGCGTGCGTTCCCCACTCGTCTTCTTCCGCGAACGCGCTTCTCTCGTACATACATATGTACCGCTCGTACGCGCGCGCTCGCGTTCGTGCTCGCTCGGATGCAGGAGTCGGTCGGGCTCATTTCGCGTCGCTTAACGACGTTTCGGCGAACGATTCCAGTTTTACTGTTGCCGCGCCGAAACGAGAACGAGCAAGATCGGGCGAGCAAGTTCAAGTTCACAGGGTCATTGCACGTGTGGTAGGAGGCATTGGGCAATACGCGCTCGTGTGTGGGTGTACGCGCGGTCGGTCGACGATGGTGTGTTCTCGCGAAGTCAGCTGGCCGCGAGCCAGAACGCCACGGCGACTGGATGACTTTCGATCGCGCCAGCGGGTGGCCCCGCTGCATCCAACTCGGACACACGGGGTTTTCTTTTGTCGCGCGCCGAGCGGGCGAACGATCGCGCGTCGGCGCGCGCTTTCGATGGATTTGTGCAAATTAGCGAAACACTCTTGCTTATTTTTTTTTTTTTTTCAGAACCGACGTTCGTCAAGGAAGGAATAACACACGATGGCGCGTGATTTCGCGAAACAAATCGCACGATAATGACTTTTCAGATTTCTTTTCTGCGAGATTCGATATTACGCAATTTACGAAAAAGAAGAATCGTCATTGCCACGACGATCGCTCGTGCAACCTTCGACGTTTTTACCCTTCAAATTCCGTGATCTTATGTAATGTTTGCGGATGCAGGTGGGCGAATCGAGTAGCCGAGCGTCGTGACGACGTGTGGTGTTCCTCTCGCCTTTCGCGCACAGGTCACTCGCGGATGATTTTCTGTATTCCTCGGAGCGCTTCTGGCTCCGTCTGGGTTACGAAATGCGACAGACGCAACGCGCGCGAAAGCAGTTTGTGCCCTTGTACGTATTGTTATGCCCTTGTATTTCTATTCTCGCTCACAGAGTCATAATAATAATAATAGTAATAACAATAATGTCTATTTGTTCGCAAAACAAGCCATATGTTGCGTGTCGATAACAAAGCGACATCAGAAAACTGCGTTTGGCAGTATAATATCGCACCTGTGACGAAAATCGATTCGAGTTGCGGATCTTCTTAGTTCGCGTTCGCGCGCGGGAACCGATAATGAACATGTGGGTAAAAAAGTCGAACCGATCTATAGCGCTGTAACATCGTCGGACGAACGATCGCTCTTGGTGTTCTCGTGAAAACCGCAGCCGTACCACCCCCTGCTACCGCTGCTCTCGCACCACGACGAGCTTCAAGCCCATCGTGTTGCGTACGTCATGCACCGTGTGTTAAGTCTCGAAGCTAACTACCTTCCGCGACCGGAGGTCAACCCTGGACCACACAGCCGCGGCCATAACTCAGACCTATTATATTTCGCAGTTTGTTGCGCTTCTTTGTTTTTGTTTCCTACCTCCTTGAGTTCATCCGCACTCTGATACGTGCTTTCAGTACGTGATAACGCGCTCGTCGACTCCTCACATCGCCGGCATCCTGTACCTACAACAGTGTTCCGGACGATGTTGGAAAAACGACGTCCGATTAAGTTACGCAACGTTACGCGCAATTGTTAGGCTCGGGTAAACATCTCGGGTAAAAGTGTTAAATAAATAATATTTCTCGATTCTAAAAAAACAACATAAAATTGTTGAAAGACTATAAACAAATCACTGGATATTTAAACAGTCAAACATTTCTATCTCGAGAATAACGTTTAGAAGAAAAGTGGTTTCTTGACGAAAGATAAAAAATATCAAGTGGAAAAGAGACTGATATCGATTTTGCGACTTCGAGTCTTCGAAACAATAATCGCCGAATCGAAGCGGGAGGGATGAACGCGCAGTATATACATCGACAAACATCCTGATGAATTCAAGGAATCGCATAATGGCTGGTACAGGACCGGCTCGACCTCGTCGCTTAAAGAGGATACTCGACCGCGGCGATCTTTATCTATGTAGGAAGTCATCCACTCGTTTTTCCTCGTCCGCGTTCGCGCAAGCAGATCCAATCTCGCGCCGTGTGTTAGGTAATGCTCCCTCCGACCGCTAAATGCACATCGTCGTGGCCGTTGACTTCCTCCCTTTGCCCAAGCACTTTACGTTAGGCGATTTTGTTGCTGCGCTTGCTGCATCGTCGCCGCCGCCGCCGCCACCACGCAATATGCTGCTATTTTGTGTGGTGGCGGTCCGTTTCTCTTTCGTCAAAGAGACTGCGCGCGCGACTGGAAACCTTTGCCCTTGCGTTTGCCGTGCCGCACCACCAGCGAACGCGAGGCATAAATTTTCGCGAATGATGGAAAATCCTTTACGTTAGAGATTTGTTTTTTTTTTTTTTTCTATTGGATATGATAAAAATTGTGCCGCTCGGGAGAAAGATCAAACATCTCTCCGGGGTATATAACCGACTGGACCAATCGTAAGATATACAAAAAGCAAACGGCAAAAATTATTGCGCGTCACGGCGCACACATTGTTCATTCAAGAGGCGAGCATCGCGGCCATAAGTCATAGATTAGATTCAGATCGCTTTGAGCCATTGTATGCGTATCGTCCAGAGACAATGCTCCAGTGAATCAAGCCTATCATCGCGAAAGGCAAGGGGAATCCCTCGCTGTGCGTCGGATTCTGATGTAATTGCCAGCAACATAACGCGTATTAATACCTATATAGAAAGAGAAAATCGCGGTCGATGTCACGCAGTCGCATTTTATTAAAAAATTTTTTTTTTATAACAACACAGGCGCGCGCTACGCGCACGCTATTATTATTTTTATTTTAACATGTCAGTGAACACAAACTTGTCACCGCGATGACAGCTAGTATATACGTCTTACAAACCATATAACACACATGATGTACATATGAAAGATGTCAGAAATAACGCATCAAAATCAAATTCGAAAAATAAAAGAAAAAGAAGGGAGTGGAAAAACAACACGTGACTAAAGTCACGTGACTGTATTTTAGTCACGTGTCTTTAAAAACGTGACTAAAGTAAAGTCATGTGACAGGGAGAAGTAGAAAAACAACACGTGAGTAAAGTAACGTGACTTTAATTTAGTCACGTTTTTAAAGACACACGTCACTAAAGTGCGTTACTTTAGTCACGTGGTGTTTTTTCTCTTCTTGTTACGTGACTTTAAAAAACGCAAGAACACTTTTGTTTTATAGTGTTTTGTTTCTGAAGCGATTGAGACTAAAACAAAAGTGATTAGTTCAGTCGTTCTTGAGATATTGCTCCATGAAAATCTTCTCACTCTTCTGAATCGCATGAATTTTGCGTATAAGAGGCACTACCGTGCGTCTTGATATATGCGACATGAATCGAGAAACACATCCTAGAGAAACATCCAATCAGCATCGAGATAAAAGTCGACAAATCATATATATATACAGGGTGTCCCAGAATTGCCGTACAATCTCTCGTAGACAGGTAGAAGGAGTAAAACTGAGTCGAAAAGTCCTATACCATTTTTTTCTATTATTTATAATAAAGGAGTAATTATTGAGCAAATCAGGCCAATCAGCGCAGACCTTTAGTCAGGCACACGTCAGTGAGCGCTCACACACACCAGGCGCGCGGCTCACTGACGTGCGTCTGGCTAAAGGTCTGCGCTGATTGGCCTGATTTACTCAATAATTACTCCTTTATTATAAATAATAGAAAAAAATGGTTCAGGACTTTTCGACTCAGTTTTACTCCTTCTACTTGCCTACGAGAGATTGTACGGCAATTCTGGGACACCCTGTATATTCAGAGAATCGATTATGATTATTTACACACGCTTTTTCTGGTAGGATCGTGTATTTTATAGTATCAGATATTCTTCGGACGTTAGCGAACATTTTGAGAAACTAATGTAATCTTTTTTATTCAACATGTTTAGAAATATCTCAGTTTTACGCGGCAATCTTTGAAATCGTTTTTTTTTTGCAAATAAATAGCTCATTTTCAATTCGATTCTTGTAAGGAATGAATGATTATCTTCGTTTTAGAGGAATGTAAGTAGATAACAAGCGAATAAAATGATACGAGACAAGACATGTAATTAATTCTTATTTGTTGTGTGTGGTCCTTGGGCTGTGCTGCCGGGCTCGAAAAATGCTTATCAAATTGTTCGATTTAATCTGAATACGAAAAGAGAGACGATGAGATCCTCTTTCTGAATCTCATTAAAACCGATAACTTACGTGACATCCGCGCGTAATCCGTGCGTTTCTACGGACGTGTCGGAGAGAGAACTCGCGTGTGAACCTTTACATAATTTAACTCGGTTTTATCGATGTTATCCGGCGTAAACGTGAGTCATGCTCGTAAACCGCCACGTATCGGCCAACCGTCACTTTACACGAGTATATCGTTAATCGCCGCCGCTTCGTCGGCGCATCGTTGAGCGCACGTACGTCATCGATCGTATCCGGATTCTGGATGATGCCGCACCGCACCGCGCTCTGACGTAAGCTGAATAATATCGTCATCTCAATTTTAATCGGACTCTCGCGTGTTTGACAAACCAACAGAAGAGAAGTGTAGGATCGTGTTATTATTTTTAATTACAAAGAAGATTTAACTGCATTTTTATGTGAGAATCAAATGTGGGGGAATCAAACAAGCGTGTAATGTGCGTATGCTCGTCCGAGACAGTCGTTTACAAACCGATTGCCGTACGTTCTCGCGTCGAGCAATCGATCACGTAAGCGACCTCGCACGTCCCGAGCGCGCCCGAATACTAATTGCCATTATTTATTTATATTAGCCAGGTGGTCACACAATTCGTTCACACGTGATGGAAATTGCGCAATGAATGTCTGACCACCTCGTCGCGAGATGCTCATCGAGTCTAAACCGCGCGCAATGTGCGCGCGCGCACGGTGGATGTACATATATGCGTATCGAATCTGATTCATGCTACTTAGTAGCTTAGATCAATAGACGACGATTGTGTACGCGTCAATATTTGCGCAATCGCGAAACTGATGTACAGAGAAAGGAGATTCGAATATCGTCTGCTTTTTTTTTTTTTTTTTTTTATAAAAGTGCGCGCTGAGTATATAGAATATACAACAGACGGCTGAATAAGTATTATACAGAAAGATATTAAAAGTCAGACAAGTTGATATTTGTACTTCTTTTCATATTTACCGTTTGACATTTATAGCATGAAAATAAGCAGATTTTATTATATGTAGTATAATAATAGAGAGAGATGTGTATAATAAAGTTTGAAAAATGTATATTTAAAAAAAAACGCTCTTCTCTAGAGAGAGAAAGAGAGAGAAGGAGAAGAAAAGTCAATTTTTAAAAATAAAACTGAACATGTAAAAATAAAACTAAAGATGTAAAATATATATTTAAAAAGATATACCTATATAGTATCAGACTGCTCTTTAAACCCTGATGAAGTGAACTGTAATGTTCACGAAACGTCGGTATAAAAATGACACTAACGCGGTTCAAACTCGAAAAAACATCTTTGTATGTTAATACTACACACCGCGAAAGCATCAAATATCAGATTAAAAATATATACTTATATACAATATATTTAAAAGATTAAGAATATCGAATTATTTTATATTTATTTTTTCTTTTCCACTTTTCCTCCCTCTACAAATTTCTTTACAATCTTATATACATATATATTCCATTACATATTTATTGTGTGTATATATAATATGGACTATATACACAGTAAAAAATCGTGCGTCAAAATGTAGAACTTTTCTTGTGTTACGACGTTTTGATTATTACTTCAATGTAAAATTAACATAATACTGATATGTTATTATTTTTTTAATCTTTTCACGTGTTAAATTTATGTTAACTTCACAAATTAACATTTTTTACATGTCATTTAAAAATAGAATATTGTTTAAGTGCTTTTAACACAATGATTTCAATTAATCTAGATGTCTCAAAGTCAATTTAACATACTAAAAAAATTGTTTTAATCTGTGGCCACATTATACAAACTAAAATGTTTTATTAACATTTCTTACGAGTTAATGTAACTACTGTTTTGTGTAGTTTTAATTATTTTATATGTTATTTTTACATCACGCTTACAGTCAAAATAACAAATATAAATGTAAAGTATTGTGTCAAGTATTTGACTTTACTAGTTTGTCAATAAGTGACTCACAACNAATGAGTTATTTTAACGTAAAATTTAAAGTGGACCTTCTGGAACATGCAAAAAATGTTAAAATTACCATTTTTTTTTTACTGTGTATATATATATATATATATATATATATATAAATCGTTACAATTACTTCTAAAAAAATCACACGCAGCGACGAGCGCAAAAATTTGTCGCGCTTTTATACGTCTTTTTTTTTTCTTCCTTTTCCGCGCCAAGTCGCGGTGTGGCGCCAATAGAAATTGAGAGAACGCACGAGCGCCGTTCTCACGAGGCTTGCGTGCGTTCCGTGCACGCGTGCGTGCATGCGTGCGCGCATGCATGCGCGCGCGAGTGCGAGTCCGAGGAAGCGAACTTTGGTAGGAGGGATATCTGCTGAAGCAATCGCGCGTGAAGGTACGGACCCTCAACGGGCCCCGCATGACAACGGTCGCAATGTCTGAGCTCGTTTAGATTAGCCAAATGCGCCAATTGCAAACACACTGTCTCACGTTCACGTTCAGACTCTCCGAACTTAAGACAAAATTAACGAAATAAAGAAACTGAAATTAATAATTCCATATTTAATCAAAGTCGTCAGGTAGACACATAGAAGCTGCGGAATTTATTTCGACTCTTGATTTTTTGCAAACAAGCGATATATTGACGTGGGAACTTTTTAATCGGCTTATCACTTTTTAAATTTATATTACGCGTACGAGAGATTGTCAGTTTTATACTTTATTAAATTTTATCACGCGAAAAGATACACTCGACTCCGTTAGTTTCGCATATCTCTTCTCTAACTAACAAGTATTTGACACTTCAGTCGCTGTTTAAATGACGTTAAATCCGGGAAATCAGATATGACTGAAATGAGAAAATTGCGCTTTTACGCGCCGCGTCGACAATTCAGCGGATGCGCTTCGATCGTGCGACTTTTCCTCCACGACACGAAAGTAATTTCTTCCTCCTCCTCACACCTCCGTTTCGTCGTAAAGTACGTGTCGAGATAATAACTCGCAATTTCTGCGCGAATATTGAATATTGCCTATATATCGACAGTAATTTAATTGAAGTCGCTTGAGAGTATCGTTTCCTTACTGCCTGACATCGGGGTCGTAATCACATGATGCATGCTGCACTTACGCGTAATGACACTTCGACGTCATACGATACTCTTCTCTGATCGAACTAATCTATGAAAATCTCCCTCGGTCCATGGCCACCTACGAGCGTTTCTTGTTATTAATGTTATTAGGCGGTTACGTGTCTCCGGGCCGGCAAAACTCGCCGATTAACGGTATATACGAACTGAGCCGTGTTGGAGCATTGAGAAAAAGGTCGTCCGGAAGACGTCTGAGACAAACTCGCCCGGTGATGTTGTGACCCAACTAACATTTAAACATCGTTAAAATATCCCGGCTACTTTTGCCGCGCGCGCGCGTAACCGCAACGATCGATACGTCAAGTCACATCACGGCCTCGAAGTTTCGATGAAACCTACCTGTACGAAATTCCCGTACCTGCGTAAGTACATACACGGTGTCCAAAAATTATTATCCGCATCTCACGTCGTACGTTAACGACAGATATTCTCTCTTTGACCAATTTGAAGTTTTCTCTAGCTGGATTCCTCACATGGTTTACAGATTTTTTTTTTCAGGTGTTATGAGTTTTCCTAGCTGAAATTTGATAAGCTGGTATCTCTCTTAGATATAATGCGAGTCTTATCATTGCGGTCTGCCCGCAAGGTGCTGGAACTACTTGCACCGTGTGAAGATAGGCAAACGCCGTCGTGCGAGAAATCTTCGATCTAAACTACATAAACGCGAGATGAGATGAGATCCCCGTAGGAACTGAATTAGAAGCGGTCAACCGAGTGTATCAAGATTCAATTTGGCGAGCGTAAGGTAAGGCGACGGGTTTAGTCGAGGGCGCTTCGGTAAGGCACGGTCGATGCACGATGAGCGTTTACGTGTGCAATGACAATCTGCGCGAGATCGATCCTAAAGCAGAATTCACAGCGGGGAACTTAAGACACTCGAAATCCGAATCTCGAGCCGAAGAAAATGGTTTGGCGTTACAGAAGACCGCTGAGATCACAATTTTTCCACATCAAAAATATTTTACAGCAACACCGCTTGCTGCAGTATCATCGTCGGTTATTGCAACATCACAGCGGCATCACTGCTTATTGCAGCATCACCGCTTATTGTGCAGATTCGAGATTTAGATTCTCTAATGTGAACTTAGCTTAACATCGCAACCCACTGTTACGAGGGGATGGAACGTCTCGACTCGCGGGGAAGGTTGCCAGAGAGTATGTCTCGATAATATCGAGGGTGAATCGCGTCTCGCCGGAGGGACCGCCTCTCTCTGTGTTTGCACGATCTCCTCCTTGGAGAATCTCTTCGGCCTCGCACAGTTTATCGTATCAAGTCAATCGCAAGTCGAGTCAAATTATTTAACCTATAATTTAATTGCAAACAAACGCCACGTACTTAGACGATATATATCTACGAGTAATGTATTCGCGGAAGTGTAAAATCTTCAAAGTAAACACGGAAGTAGAATATAAAATTAGTTGACACACAATATGCTGAGAAACTCAATGTTTATCTCACAATACTTACTCCCATAACGTCAAAATGATAAAATCTGAATAAAATCATATCGATTCTGATTGCCTTAATTCCGGCTTAGAATTTTAGCTGCGGGCGATCTGCAAGCACAATATTCATCACTCTGTTCCTTTGAGACGAACGAAAGACAGATTAGAAGGGACTTCCGCACCGGGTTAATCAATCGAGCGCGGAGCCAGAAGGGAAATCCAGAATTACATCGAAGATTAACTGGCAGCAACCGTGATTAAGGCCGCAACAACGTTAATAAGTACGCGCTCGGGACAAATAGGACGGAGAATCGCCGTCCGTGCCTTCATCCGCGATTGAGGGTTATCGCGTTCTCTTTCCCTCCCCCTTTCCCCTTTCCCCTCCCTCTCTTTCTCTCTTTCTCGCGAATCCGTCAATCATGCAAATACAGTAGCCCGAGCCACTGGAAAACGGCTCTCCGTCGCTTCCCATGTACCTTCTGCATAAGGTAATGACGCGCACCTTCTTCTTCTTCTTCTTCTTCTTCTACTACTTCTTCTTCTTCTTCTTCTTCTTCGGGAAGCGAGCTAGCGTTTCGAGCTTGGCGATTCGATTCGTACGTGCTGGCGTCACCACGGCTGGGGGGGAAGGGGAAAGAGAGAAAGGAAAGAGAGTCATACGCCCGATCGCACGCTCTGCGGATTTTCGAAGGGAAAAATCAATGGGAATAACGGTGACACGCATGGGTCAGTGCGTTTCTAACCTTTGAGCCGCCGCGATGGCGAAGAAGAAGAAGAGGCGCTCGAACGCAAAACGGTAAACCCGCGCGAGCACACACCGAGAGAGTAGGATATCTCCTCTTGACGTAATTCCATTCGACATTCTCGCGCTGTGATACCGACACTCGGCGTCGGTGTATACGGGGATTAATATAGGTGTGCGCGCGTGTGCGTGTACATGCATGCACACGTTTCGGGTTTCTCGAGGAGCCGCTGAGGTCGCCGACCTCCGAAGCTGGGAAAAATCCTCGTTGCAATATTTCCATGCCATTATTCGATTAATTATCGCGGCGAGCCCGCGAATCGCGCGGCGCGGTCGTAACGGAGAATGCATTAGAGGCGGTTTTACGCGTCTCTCCCCGTACGAATGATCGATTTTTCGGCTGCAAAAAAAAAAAAAAACGTGAGACTGTTGAATATTCAATGACGTTTTTCAAATAGAACATTTTTCGACGGTTTTAGGTTTTCGCGCGCGAAAGAATCGCGTTGCGATTCTTTAATTTTTGTTCGCTGTGTGAATGAACGCGCGCTATTGGTTTGTTTCGCCGCGAGTGTCGTCCAATTTACGTTTCTTCGATTGCGTCTAAAAACGGCGTTTTCAACGGCGCGGGTGTAATTGGGATTTCCGTGTTCGCGGCGTTACGTATTCGAAGGGAACGATATTCCGATGGCGTTTCGCATATCGCATGTCGCTCCTTCTTTTCTGCTCGATCGCGCGAAGAGAAGGATATACACATTATGTAGAAGCACATGTAGAAGCGGAGAAGCCTCCGGTGACACCGATGTCGCGTGGGACACATCGGAGCTCGATACTGCTCACCCCGTTTTGCGAATTCGCTCGCCGATCACGATCGACGACACGTCTCCGTCGAATTATCGAAATACCTCGCACGTTTGTCCGCAGAATGCTAATACGCATTGACGAGCGTTTGCGCGCTCACAATGTTCGTGTCGCTGCAAATCCGCTATTTTTAGATCGCGCGGATTCTGTACACACACACACACACACACTCTCTCTCTCTCTCTCTCTTTCTCTCTCTCTCTTTTCTTTTCTTTTCTTAATTTCTTTTCTTAATTAAATATTTTCTTTTTCTTTGATATTTTCTTTTATATTTTATTTTATTTTATTTTCTTTATGTATTTTATATTTATGAATTTTTATGTTTATTTTTTGTTTGTTCATATAATATTTGTATCATTTTACTTTAGTTGCGCTTTAGAGAACTTGTCCCGGAAGCGCTGGAATAAATAACGCTTTCTCTCTCTCTCTCTCTCTCTCTCTCTCTCTCTCTTTAAGTAAAAATATCATATCCGTTTATCGTTAATTCACGGAGAAAAGTTACAGAATGAGAAAACTAAAAAAAGCTTCGTGCGTCAGAAACACAATTTATCTGCGCAAATTTTTATTTTCTTCTCTCTTTGATAAATTATTCCCCACGGAGAACATAAAAAGATTCGGAGATTTGAATTACATTTATATGATAATAGTTTCCCTTTTTGTTTTCTTTCGTTTTTTTTTTTTTTCGAAATATTTAGACGGGCGAGTCGTGACGGTACCAATCACGTCGACCCGTTTTGCAGGGGGATTCCAATTTAGTTACGGTGGTAGGAGATTCCCCCGACCTCTCTTCGTTCCCGGCGAACGATGAAGGAAGTCTATGTCTGTAGTCGAGTTGAGAGAAGGAGAGGACAGATGCGCGGCGCACAGGGGGGAGATAAGGGGGGCAGGATGCAACCGCGGAGCCCGGGCAGAGCCCGGACCCCCATCATTATCCGTTGAACCCTGCGGAGGCTCGAACATGCATCAATTATTTGGTGGATCGAGGAGGGATGTGCTCTCCTCCTTCCCCATCTCCGCGCGCATTCTGTGTCGAACGACCAATTGCACCATACATCACACTCGCGCTATATTCGCCGTCATAATGTCAGGGTACGCGCGCAGCACGCTCTTTCCTCACGTCCTCCCTCCTCTCTCTCTCTCTCTCTCGTCCTTGCTACTCGCGTGTGTCGTTTTGGATCGCTAGGAAGGAATGTTTTAATTGCCAAAGTGCGCGGGCACACATCACAAAAAACTTATATGGACAGTTAAAACTTTGTCCAAGAAGAAACGTTCATTGGAGTAATAATTTTTTTTTTTTTTTAACGGATAAGCGTACACTGGTGTGATAAAGTAGTAATGAGAGACATGTTCGGGAAAAAAGTTTGGATAAGAAGAAAGAGCGATTATCGACGGAGAATGTAATTTAACTTTGAAGTTTGAATAAAAGGAAAGTTCTTCAACTCCTGTAATAGGGACAAGAGAAGAAATAAACGGAAGGGATAACATATTGGAGAAGTTTTATTCGAGAGAAGTTGCGCTCGTCGAGTTTTCCATATACATGCCGGGAAGTTGGATAATCGAGACGAACCCTCAAGTTGAAGAGCAATCGAAATTTTTATCTTTATTCTCCCCTTCGTTGTTTCCGTTCTTTGCGCGGAGGATGCATGAATTGTCGAGGGAATGTATCCAGATGAAAGAGGCTGATAGGAAAAATAAAGAGAGAGAGAAAGAAGTTGATGGAAAGCCTCGATGCGATCGCGCACGCGCGCGCGAATGTCCGCCGGGGACGGTGGACATCCGATTCCATCTAGGCGATCACAGCCCCGGTCATAAAAGTGTCCTCTCCGCGCAAAAATGTTCGCGATCGTGCGGCGAGGATCGCGTGTGTTGCACGAACGAGAGAGGTCCGACCGGTCGGTCGGTCGGTCGAGCGAGCGGACGTGTAGCGGGCGCACGCGCGCTATTCATGGATTTACGCGCGTACGTGGCGACGATGCTAAAGCGTGCCGTTCGCCTCGTTGTCCGGCGTTGCGCTGCCGCACGCTGCGCTGTCCTCTCCGCGAAGCGAAGTCTCTCGCCGCGATAAAACTGGTCTCTTATTGGCAACGGTGTCTAGACGCTGGCTCCCGTGCGGAATACAATATGGGGATTGTCCTGTTCGTTGTTGTCACGGTGATGCTCCCGCGCCGCGTGGTGGCTTCCCTCTCGCGAACGTTCTCCGTGACGTTAAAAGGATCTCGTGTCGAGAGGAAATCCGAGAGCGAAAATGTGTGTGAGAGAGAGAGAGAGAGAGAGAGGTCAAGCTCGCGATAAATATCGGGGTGCAAGGAGTCGACTTGTGAGAAGAAAAGTCTCGATGCTTGCACGTCGTCGCAGCTGGAGCGACCACGTCGAAAGTAAATTGACTGTCGGCCGGGTCGTTCACTGCCCCGCGACCGATTCAGAAACGGCGATCTTAAGCGTAACGAGACGCCTATTGTCGTATTTCACGGTGTACCTGAATATTGTATTATTTTTCGACGCGCGACGCGGTTATTTATTTACGCGGTTATATATATATACACATATATATGTATATATATATCTCTCTCGGTCGATAGACGAAAAAAACATTGTATTAGCCCATATCAGCGCTAGTCGATATTCGCGTGAATTCTCGCCGATGAAAAAAAAAGTCACACCGAGTCGCAAATTAAAATCATGAATAAAAGTAATTCTATGTACAAATGTCAGTTTTTCAAAAATGCTGATTTTTATTTCACGTCTCTTTTTCGGTGCATTTTTTAGATGCCATGTATTATTTATTTATTGTCACAATAAATAAAAAATCAAATTGTGTAACACATAACAGCAAAATGTTGTAGACAAAAGATGTCTAACAAGTTCGCGTCTTTGATGTGTCTTTGATTTGCGAGATGTGCTTTGACTTCTGCGTAACACGAGAAGGCGGTATTGTGCGTTCCAAGGACGACGTGTTACATAACAACAAGGTGTTTTACCGATCGCGATGTCGACCTCGTCAGGAATGTCTTACGCAGACGTAACGTCCATTAGACGTCTAGTGAACATCTAATGGAGGTTTGTGTACAATATTTGTTTCCGTGCGAGGTGTGCGGAAGAGGGTAACGAGGTCGCCTAAATCTAATTCCATCTTCGTTTCTCGTATAATGCATCTTGACGTGGGAAATTATTCGCGGATCCCGAAAATGGAACACTCAGCGTGTATATCGTTTTTCTCACGCGCATACATTCTGATGATGTATCCTCCTGTTAATATCTTGGTAGAGTTCGGACTTACTAACGAGGTATCTCTCTCGATTGCTCTCAAGCGACAAATATTTAACCTGCACGCGCGCGCTCGTATTCGCGCGTTGAATGAAAGCGCGTCTCGGATGCGATCCGCGCTTACAGTTAGAAACGGTTCGCTTTAATTAGCTCGTATGTCACTGGTAGTGTCAGCTGAGAAATCCCCGGGGCAGATGTATGAACGTGATATAGCCGGGACCCTGTACGTGCGTTCGCTTGCTGCGTGCACGCGTCGAGCCGAAACGAATCGCGAAGCGATACCTGCGATCGAAATTAAACGAATGAATTATTTAAGCGGCGTAAAAATGTTAAATTTTCGACGCTTGTCTGTCATTCTATAGACGGATTTAACTGAAACGGAATTCGCGAATGTTTGTTACAAAACGCGCATCAAAGGCTGATGACCTGCGCCCCGAATTGTGATCTATCCCGGCGTGTACGCGTTCTATCATCCCGTTCGCTCTCGTTCCATTGATTCCTGTCGTCACGTCTCAACATTTAATTTACTCCTCGTCCGAATCGGTTCGTTGAACCCAGAACCCAAGCAAATCACTCGGCCATCGGATGATGGTATCGGCGCGGGAACTCGATTAATACCGATAATAATTTGCGCGCAAGAACGGCGAAGCATGTGAAAAAAGATTGTATCGAAAATATATTGATGCGGCGGATATGCTCGCCTTTGTGTCGTAAACAACGGCGAATTATCGCGATCGATAACTGTTTGACTTACGTGCCACGATCACGTTTCGGCGCGCAAAGCGCGATCTCGACTTGCTTTTGACTTGCGTCTTTTCGTGCGTTCGATATGTCGCACAAAAAAAAAAAATCAAATTGTCGTGTAATAAAGCAAATGCAAAAAGTTTACACGATGAAATGGTAATTTTTGCTGCTGTACTAATATAAGTACTAAGTTTGAAATGGAACAGCAAAATCACAGAAATTGTCACTTTCTCTTTTTTGGCTTTATATGTAGAGTTATATGTTTATTTATAACTGTTATAAATAAACATTATAAATAAACATTATAATAAAAAACATTAGAAAATTATTATAAATAAAACTATAAATAAACTTATATTTCTAATCTATACTTAAACAATTACTGGTAGTACTATATTTACAACACACTCGCGATATACGTCGCGCTCCGTATCCCCGCACATATAAATCGTTATTATCTATTATCTGGCTCGTTATCACGTTCACTGCTTAAGGAAACGAGTTAATTGCGGTGATTTAATTTCGCGGAACACAAAAGGATCCTGCGGACGGGAAGGTACACTTCGTCGGGGTTACCGTCCTCGTTACAACGCGCGCAATTAACATGTCCTATTAGCGGCAACACGTTTCGGAAACGTTGCGACGGCTCGGCGCTTTCCACGTTACTAACGACTCACGTGTATTCCGTTAGATCGATCGCGAGTGTAATCCGTGTATCACGCGGCACAGGCATTAACTCGTCTAACACGCGGTAGCGTATCGCTGCAGCATCAGTCTTGATTGAGTTATCTCGGCGAACGTAGCATCGTGTAATTTTGCAACTTAGTACGTCAGTTTCTCGCGTCAAAGCTGATTTGCGGATCTGTCGTACGATAATCAGATTCTCATTTATTTCCGTGATTACGACTTCGTGAACTCTTTTATCTTATCTCAAATCGTTAGTCTTCGCGCGTCCGACTGATTGTCCCGATTTCTCGATACATCAGAAATAAATACTGTCTGTTTCGACGCGTTCGGAGAATCGCCGGTCGACTTCTCGCCGGTCGGGAGTGTGCGATCGATAAATCTCCCGGGTCCGATAATGGAAAAAGGCGAATCCTCTTCCGCCCGCTTGCGGCTGATTATTTCTGCCCGGCGAAACCCTTCGTGTTATTACGGTTTAATGGCTGCACCGTTAACAAAAAAATCAATTAACGAGAGAGACGTTTTCGGCGGCGTTGCGTCTAGTCTCAACGTCTCAACTCTCGTCTACTCTTCCTTTCTTTTTCGTTCTCTTCTCTTTCTTTTCTCTCCGTCTTTGCGACTCTTCTTGTCTCTTCTTATCTCTCGTGAAGACGCGATTGTCTTCTCAGCGAACATAATTCAATTCCTCGTTATACGCGCGAGAAAATCCAACTAACGTGTCTCCCTTCTGACGAAATTCAATGATTATCCATCCGAAATTCCCACCTACCGAGAAAGTAGGCTCAGACGTGATTCCCGTTGCGTCATTATGTTACTTTCGACGATTCATTGCATTTATTATTATCGAGAAAACGTCGTTACGGGACCTTTCACGGGAAGTTGACGAGGAGAAGGGAGTTACGTTAGGGGGTTTTTATCTTAATTTATTTAGGCGAGCGTTCAAGCAAAAATATTAATTAATCTATCTTCAACATTGTTTTCTCATCGCGCGCCAATTGATTGAATTGCCAGTTATTTCGATTCGCGCTGCGTGATAGCGCGCTCGATATTTTCGAGAAACAATTTAAATTTGATTTAAGTTTTTAAACAGACCTCGGGAACTCCTCGAACACACAGTTAATCGCGAATAATGGAGTAATTTCGCTCGCCCAGATACCGCCCTGGGGGAATTTATGACTCTTATATGGAATTTAATAACTCGCGAATTTTCGACGTAAGTTTGGTACGTGGGCGGGTAGACAGAATATCGAAACGATCTCTCTCCCTCTCTCGTGTGCAAGCTCATCGATTTTAAACATCGGGAAGAACTGTCGGGGACGGGAGGGAGGGGGGAGGAGGGAGAGAAGAGGGAAAGAACGAGAGGTAGAAAAGGGAAGACACACGCGGGATCTACAACAACGCCGTGGGGGCGTAGAAATGCGCGCGGGACGAAGAGAGCCAGGCGAAACCTAAACGCGGGGTATCGGCCGGACCGCCCTGCGAAAGGATCCCGAAGGGTCTCTTTCTCGACGTTAGGTTCGATAACCGAACGCGCGCAACGCGGCGCTCGCGCACGAAATTACCGAAATTGCAGGTCGACCGAGTCCCGAGTACTTGACCTCTTCCCGTGGCCCGTAAGGCTCGAGAAGGAGGCAGATATACGTATACCTTGAGCACACACACACTCGGCTACACGAGTTACCAACTTCACCGTGAGATACTCGGTCGCAAAATTTTGCCGGCTATATTTCTCGAGAGCGCGCAAAAATAACATTGTATAATAAAGTTATAAACGATCGGTCAATAGCTCGGGGTCAACAGCGAGCAATAACCACAACCGCGAGCGCGCGTATAATTGAATCGTTTCTTTCGAAAAAAAATGCCATAAATAAAAAAAAAAAACAAACAGGAAAAAAACCAATTTTAAAAAAGTCGAGAAGTGTTGATTTTTAATGAAATTCTATTACGCACTTAAAGTGATAAAATTCCAAAAACAAAAAATCAAATAAACTATATCGTAATTATTTGATAAGGAAGAGACATTGATGATTTCCATTAGAGGGGAAAGGTCCCAATTAGCATATTCGCTCACTGTGAACTTGACACAACTTTGCGGCGGAAAAATGCAAATGCTCGTGAGAACCGATCCGCGTTCGCGTCGTCTTCCCGGCGTGGCCAAAACCCGGACGCCATTGTGGGAGGCTGAAAGAACCGTTAAATCATTTGTTAAGTTCACTAATTAAAGCAGATTTACGATGGAAGATAAGT
The DNA here is from genome assembly GCF_002006095.1 of Pseudomyrmex gracilis. Taxonomy (NCBI): domain Eukaryota; kingdom Metazoa; phylum Arthropoda; class Insecta; order Hymenoptera; family Formicidae; genus Pseudomyrmex; species Pseudomyrmex gracilis. The sequence goes on from NW_018020649.1 coordinate 150,267, forward strand.
GTGTTCGGTCGCCGGAAATATACCGGAATGAGTGCGGTGACCTCTTCGGTTTATTTTCGAACTTTTAAAGAATACAATTAAAGTGTTATTCGCCTTTTTAGAGCGATAAAACGAGAGAATTTCGAATTCCGATGTAATTTGCGCAGGTTTAATATAATCTACGTGGGGATTTCTTAGGTGTATAATAACCTGAAACGTTTAATTATACCCAAGGGAAAAATATACATATCCGAAGAAATTGAATAACTGAATTGTAATTGGTAATAGAGCGGTAATATATGAAAATATACACAACTTGTGATTGTAATTAAATGATTACATATTGTTTAGCAAAAACGATAACCGCTTCGCTGTAGGCGAGAAGATAGGCGCGCGTTATAGAGCCATTCGCATTCCCAAGAAAATCATTTCGCAATGTTTTCTAGCGCGTCCCGACATTTACGTTTCCTGGTGACGGCAAGCGCATCTAAACGTATCCGCGCAATTAGGCTGTTTTCCATACCGAATCGTTAAGTATCCATTATTATGCTCACTTTGTAGGAATGAAGATTCTTGACGTAGACAAGGTCGCGCGACCGGCCGTCGTCTATGCAACCGACCAACGACGCAAGGAGATAAAAAAACGTTCCGTCTGCCATTTCAATCCGAGAAACGTGTTAATAATCGCGTGTGTAATGGCGATTACGTACGTATTGTGTTTATGCTGCTAATTGAAAATTACGCGCACGCTACTGCGTTACGATTGAGTAATAAAGCGTGAAAATACGATTAAATATACAATGTAATCGTGGCAAACGAATAAGAACAAGATATTTCTGTAGAGATAATTCGAATTTTTTAATGACAGCTTCCTCGGGAGAGGGAAAGTTTTTTTTTGCGAGAATTTTTGTTAACAACGATTCATTACATATGTAATGCTTCTCGCACATAAAGCGCTCAAGCGAACAAAATTGCGGTAAATTGCATTTGAAATTGTAAATTCAACTGGAGAGGGTCGCGCGTTTACATCATAACACAATGAGGAAAAGATAGAGAGAAAGAGAGATAGATAATGAGAGAGAGAGAGAGAGAGAAAGAGAGAGAGAGAGAGAGAGAGAGAGAGAGAGAGAGAGAGAAAGAATGGGAGGANAGAGAGAGAGAGAGAGAGAGAGAGAGAGAGAGAGAGAGAGAAAGAATGGGAGGAAGGAGGTTCGTGTTTCTAAGAAAATAAATCAATGTTGGATAAGTTAATTGACTGTCTTGTTCGATGACAGTCTAACGCCATACTTCAAAACAAAAGAGGCGTAAAAATACTTATCGCTAATATCCGTGATTATATCATCGATTATTTCGATAGCGCCTTTTATTATGTCATCAAATCTGGCGGATAATAACGTCGCGCTTCGGCGAACAGATCCGCGATCGCGGATCATATGGTCCCGAACTCCGAATTGCGCTCTCTCTCTCTCTCTCTCTCTCAGTAGCGATCCTCGGTTCGACTATTCCGAGAAGAATTAGTTCTCGTAATAGTCCGGGACTTAACGCGCGGACGCGGTGTGTAATTATGAATGTAACGGCCATAATTAGCCGGCTGTTTGCCAAGGCGGAGGCGCTTCCCACTTCGGCGAGCAAACTGCTGAATGAACCGTCGAAATGCAAATGCGTATCAGGTAAACTAACGTGGTAACCACACTGAAGAGCTGATTCACGCTGATGACTCGACGATTAATTATCCGATTATGAGAACGAGATGCGCGAGGCTAACTCGCAATGTGCACAACATAACCGCGCGAGTCGCGTACGTGAAAATTTCACGAAGGAGGAGATGGAGAAGAAGAAGAAGAAGAAGAGAAGAAAAAGAAGAAGAAGAGTCCGTTATGCAAATCGTACGAGCCTGATAGAACGAAGAGGGAAGCAAGAATCGCGCCGCTAAATCGACGATATATTAGCGATCGCATGACGATAGCATCTCGTCGCCGATTTCTGCGTAGTTCAATCACTGAACAAGCCGCGCGAACCGCGTCGCCGCACCACGGTCGTGTTCAGAAAGAACGTAAATAATTGGCCGTAAATTATTTGCGTCGCGCACCACGCGTTATGAAGCTTTATTACAATGTTCGCGAGGCGAAGACTCCCGCGGCTGTGTCGATCGGTCATCCGTCAAAAAAACCCCGCGCGCGCGCGACTTATACAGTTGTCCGTCGATTTTACTGTCGCGCGCGATTACGCGCGTTAAACACATAAATAAATTGTGAAATTTATATATTGGCCGTCTCTGTGCGCCGCCGATTAACTCTCTCGTGTCGTATCTTATTCGAAATTTTCGACGTCTATGGAGTGCACCGTACAGACAAGCTTTCATCTTGTCGACTCGCGGAATCACAGCTCGCACAGCTTTGACAGCGAATTTGAAATGCAAATTTCGACAGTCGACTGCATTTCCCGATGTGTGTATATACGTATATGTGTATATATATATACGGTCTTGTCTTGAGCGCTTAAGTAAACGCGCTCGTTTACATTCACAATCACTTCAGCGGACGCACATCGGGCTTTTCGAAATCAACTTTTCGTTTCTATCATCGTTTTCAAGACGGAATGCCAGGATGAAATTCAGTAGACAGGTGTTTGGGAAATCGAAGTTCGATTTATCTTTCTGATTCTTCAATCTCGAGCGGAGTTAATCGTAACATTTGACGCTCCCCGCTTTTTCTTTATCAGATTCGCGATTTACGGATTTTATGTCACTCGTATAAAACGCCAAATGCGCAAATTCAATTTCTTCTCACCAACAAGTAATCATTGCTTTCGTCAAAGTTGATTTCTTTCGAGAGAATTTCTCGATTGGATTTTCAATATTATTCATTGAAATTTTAAGTCGTCCCGTCGTTTGCGTTCGAAATTCTTCATTTAATTTGCTCGTCGTTCCGCGACGAATTTAAAGATCTGCACGCGCGCTTCGCAGAAGAACGAGAAAACACGGTCGTTTAATTTAATAAACACTTGTCTCGGGAGATTCATTTTTCTGCGACGCGCGACGCGCGCTGCTATGGCTTGCGCCAAGATGGCATTCCTTTCCATCATAATCATCGTCGACGACTACCGGAAAGGCCAAAGGCCTCCACAATTTCTGATAATCGACCGGACAGCCGTGAAAAGCTTTTTCTGCGTCGTCGGTTCGCGGGTCGGAATACTTGACGTATTTTATTTACACGCATGCACGCGATCGAGAGAGAGAGAGAAAGAGAGAGAAAGAGAGAAACGTTTAGAAAAGCGCAAGACACGAGGGAAAACGAAGAAGTTGCAGGTGTCTTCTTCGCGATTTCTATATATAGCGATTACAGCGCGGCGCGCGATCGTCAGTAGATAGAGACGGCAATAAATTCGATAAATCGATCTGTTCGACGACGACGACGAGGTCGAGACTCTCGGCGAATGTTTGCCGAGAGTACGTGTTTGTACCTGTCGTTTGTATCTCTCTCGCGTGTACGCGAGGCGCAATCTCGCGCCGGATTCCTGAGGATAATCCCTAAGTACCTCAGATTAATTATTTCGTCGCATCTAATTAATGTCCGCTGATATCTAGGTGTAATTATCGATGTCTGAGCGCGAGGAACGCACCACTTGTCCGCTGGAATTGCGATCGATTATCGGTACCGGGAAATTGAAGCGACGCTTGCCATCGATCCGAACCTCGTGCCAATTATTCAATCGCGATCGTTAAATAACAAGTGCGTTAGAACATCAGTCAAATTTCGTGTCTAACTTCATCGTACTTTTGATGTTGAGCAGCTGAATATTGATATTTATTGCGTTACATTAGTGATGTTTGCTTTCTGCGAGATATATTATTTTCCGATGGTAAATTGCAATCTGCGAGATATTGACTGTGCGATTGTGTTTTAACTGGAAATCCCTATTTGGCGCAGATAAAAGCTCGAAGAGGACAACGATAATATATTAAAGAGCGGACTGGGTGCCATATAAATGGCACTAAATTACGGTTCCGCTGGCAGAGGAATGAATACAATTTCTGTAAATGGAAATCGGTACAAGGCGGACAATGAATTAGATGATCGCGCCTACCATACGCAGTGAGGATTGGTTTGTCATGTGCTCGCAGGTGCTCGGTCAACGAGACCTCGGGGACCGCGTTACCGGCGCGTGTAATTAATTGCGGTTACAATCGAGCAATTTACTCCGATCGCGTATAACCGACTATCGCATGTTAATGGCGTCGATCTTGAAACGTCAGTTTTACATCTCAATAATAAACCGATGTCCGGAGGGAGAGAGATTTTCTTCCGCGCGGGAACGCGAGCGTCGTTATATCGCGAAAAAGGAAACCTTTAGGGCCGCGATAGTGGCGGCTCGAAATATGTTAATTAACTACCTAATAACGGCGTGTTGTGTAAGTTAATAAGCGATGTTCATCGCGCTCAGCCAGCCGTTTTTCGTGCTATTAATAATTAGTTCCTAATTAGACGGCTGGTAAATAATTTCTTGTCGGACCACGCTCGACGGATCCATTGGACGCGCTTCTTCGTACGCTCACCTTTGCTCCTCGTGTCCCGTTAAGAGACGCCGAGAGAGTTGCCGCACGCGAGAGAGTCGCACAACATCGCTCGAGAGAACAATGCACATATCTCCTCCTAGAAGATCTTCGAAAAGAAACGCACAAAATTCTGTAAAACAAATATATACATATACAAATTTTGTACACATTGATAAAATAAAACTTATACAGATGAGAAATATCTCAGAGCAGAGTAACACGCGAGTTCAGCTTTTTTGTTTACTTTAGGATTTTTCTCTCTTGAACAAAAGAAAACAAAAACAAAGAACAAAGATTCTCTCAAATTCCGTAAAGCGATGCGACTCTCCGATTCGTCCCTGATCTTCATCTTCTTCAATAATCTGCGTTCTCGACGCATTATACTCTCTCGACGTCTGACGCGCCATTTTCATGCCGCGCGCCACGTACCTATACGCACAATACAGCGCCGATGCAGTCGTAATGAATCTTTGCGAACGTCATATACGAGAATCGCGATCCGAACAGTTAATGCGCTTTTTGCGTAGAGTATCGCGCATGCAGCGTGAAGTTCGCGCGACCCCGCGCCGTGACTAATTACCACCTAACGTATTTATTGTTAAACTTGTTCGGCCGCGGGCGCGCGCGCGGGAGAGATGTGACGAATCGAAGCCTATCCGCCCCCCCGCGGCCCGGCGGGAGAGATGAAAAAACCGATCTGACGTGAGCTTAATGGCGGTGACAAATCGCCCCGTGATCTCGAGCGGCCCCGCTCGTGATCTCGCGAAACGCCGCGACGACGGCCGCGAGCGGGCGCGATCTCGCGCCGACAATGTACGCGCTCTCGCATGCCTTCGGAAGACTGACTTACGCGCCTTGGCCGCCGCCGCCGCCGCCGCGCGCGTCGTGGAACAATAACCTGTCGCCGATGACAGGCCGATCGATAACTCATCTGCGAGCGCCGGACCGGACAGTCGATTAAACTCGACCTATGCCGCCCGACGTGAGCGGCGCGAGAGCCGTCCTCCACGTTGTAAAAACCACCCGCATTCTCGACGGTCTTTGCCCTCGGATCGTTGCGTCCGATGCAGTTCAGAGAGTGAATCTCTATAAAGCTCCTGTCTGCGATATTGAAATTTAATACGTAGGAGATTCTCGTTTCGCTGAAAATGGCCAGACCAGAGAGATGTTCGTATTTTTATGCGATATGTATATGCGCGCGCGCGCGCGCACACACACACACGTGCATGTAACGTAAATCGCGTCTAGACTTGTTTGCGCGTATACGATGCAGCGCAACACACACCTCGAATGTTGCACCTTCTGTGTGACGTCGAACGAACCAAGAAATAATTAAGTGCGTAATAAAGTAACGATTTCATCCGCGGAGAATTGCCGGTAATAGGTGCGTTCGATAATGCAAGCCTATTTATATCCATCTCGCGAGAGGAGTTATTATTGATGGTAGCTGTAAATATATGTGGAGAAATTTTCCAAGCTGTTATATATATATATATATATATATATATATATATATATGTATATGTATATGTATATGCGCGATGCGTAATCGCGCGCAATGACGCGAACAAGCGCGAACAATCGCGCGCTGGACAAGAAGAGGAATTCTTCGGTTTACGATATAAGTCGCGTATAATGGAATTACATTGATAATGATCGATAAATCTTTTTCTATCTCTCTCTCTCTCTCTCTCTCTCTCTCTCTCTTTCTCTCGAAACGTGTTTCTTGCCCTCGATGCGCGAGTGTGTTTACTCGTTTATGCGTCAGGCTAATAACGGGACGTAGAGTACGATGTCGTACATTTTCGCTCTCAAAGGTCGTTAATTGCCAGACGTAATTAACTTTCGTGCGACAAATCGATTAGGACGAAAAATTGACGGCGCGACCGACGCCGCGGCGCAACTTCGCGGCCGTGTAAAGAAAAACGATCGAGCATGACATTTCGCGAAAATAACGACGCAATTAAGTGAATTATTGATGGAGATTCTACGATAAGCGACCGCAAATAGCCGATATTATATGGCCGATCGAGACGCGTGCCGAGAGAGAAAACGTGCGTGTGTGGTAATGTACACTTGTGGCAATGGAACCGGATATGCGGAGGATACTAATCGATTTTCATTTATTCCGCGCGTGATCGCGAAATCGGTCTCGTTCGTCATCGTGGCGCGCGCGTGTGAAGCAATACAGTCGTTATCGCAAAGCGGCGTACGTATAGCGTTTTGCGATAAAAAAAAACAAAACAAAATAAAACAGAATAAACAAGATTCGTATCGATGTTAAAAAGATTCACAGTCGCATCGAGAGCAAACTGTAGATATTTTACTCCTCCCATTGAGACTCCATTAACTTGCTCGCGCGTTATGGAAGAAACATTGTTATGCGCATCGAATCGCGCCATTAGCATAGAGATTAACACATTACGCGGGCACGGACAACTGTAATTTCGTGCACTAACGCGCGCAAATTAATAACCGTCGGAAAGCGATAATTTTGTTCGCGGACACGAACTTAACCGATCGGCCGATCGATCGATCGACCGACCGACCGACCGACCGACCGATCAGCCAGCCAATCGGCCTAACCTGAGAAAGACCGGGGGAGGCCGACCGGCTGCGATCGAAAACGATCGATGGATCGTTAAGTTCGCTCGCTACAATCCACGCGCGGAGACATCTCAAGGTCGCGTCTTCCACCGCCAAGACAGTGATCATCCACTGGTGACGTCATCCGCCATGACCTCGGTGGTTCCTCGCGGGTACATGCTCTTTCTCGTGGTAATTCCGATTCCAATGAAAACGGCTCCCTCTATCTCTCGCGATGCGCGCGCTTGTACAATATATTAACTTTTTGTTATTTATTACCGCCGAGGCATGTCCGAAGAGATGCAGACCCGCGATGAGAAAAACGAAAAGTGCGAAAAAATCGAGAAGCGACTATATATATATATATATATGTTCGACGTGTTCGGAAGATTCTCTCCTCGAATGCGATTATCACAGGCAATGTAGTTTCGTGACTGTGTGAGTTTACGTTTGGTGTGCGAATTGATTAGTGCGATGAAAACGATACAAAAGTATAAAAAAAATAATGACGATATTAAATATGAGAAATATCGATTAGCTTGCTGGAAATAAAACTGATGTCTGTGCGGGGAACGAGATAGTTGTGAAGAAAACGTCATACGTTTTTTTTTTTTTTTTTTTTGTTTTTTTCACATACGTATATAAATTATATGTTTTTGACATAAGAGAAGTATGTTAATTATATGTTTTTATAAGGCAACAGCGGTGGAAAATGTCGTAACATCATCAACCTTTGTGATTCGATCCTGCAAATCTCGCGTATGAGTTTTTCGCGTAAGATTAATTGCGAGAGATAAAACAGAGAAATGGAGATTTATTGACCTTTTCGTTGAAGAGAGATTACGCGCGCGTATATATATACGTGCGCTGTTGTGTTTTAAAAATCACGCGCACAGAGGTCAGTCGATATGCGTTTTATTTACAAAAGAACCCGTTCTCCTTGCTGCCGCGGTAATAAGCAATATTTGTAATTGCTATTCGGAGGATTCGCGCTCGCAATCGAACGATGCAACTCGACTCGATGTAAAATGTCGTGAATTTAATCCGGCGAATGATACTAGTCGACTGCACGCGAGAACTCGCTAGCTAAATCAAAACTACATTGCATGGCTATTACAAGGCAATTCGAAGCTTCATTAAACAAGTTCGGTCGTGTCGAGGCGTGTTTTCCATCCATTTGGAGTTTGTCCGCAATTAGCGTAGCAATATGAAACGCGCACGTTTTCTTTCCTGCTTACGCGAAATGCACCTGCGACACGCGCGAGATTAAAGTTGCGTTTTCATCATTCGGCGCGTGAGTATTTCCGGTATTTTTCTCGTCGCGGGTGTTTTCCCTTTTTCGTCGGATTGGTCCCTCGATCGAATGACCACGTACACACATATATATATATATACACATATGTCTCGTGATTTACGAGCGCATGTGTCTTCGATTCATTGACGTCCGGACGTGTGTCATTGAATTGACGGCGGGTGCTCACCGCGTCCATCTGTTCTGCTTTGTGTGTACGCGCCGCGCCGCACGGCAAACGCAACGCAGGTGTTCGCTAGAAGCGTGTCATCGTATGGCGCGATCCCACCGAGTATCCCTCGCGCGTATACAAATTTAGAACTCGAGGGAACGAAGACGAAGGACTCTTTCCTCTCTTGGGAGGGTACGTATATCTATGTACTTTCCCGGAATAATCGAGGCCGCGCGCTTGGAAATAAATCACCTGCGCGCGCACGCGTCATAATTTCAAGATTAATATACACGGTAATATACAGATCGCGAGACGGCGAGGTAAAAAGCGACGTAGGTTGTGCCCCGAGCACACGAGCGTTTCGATATTCGCTGCGAACGTGCAGCGTGTCGCGAAGATGCGTATAAACTTATTGCTTAAAAATAAGACGAACACATCTCCCGAACGAGGAGAAATTTTCTCCCCCGTTTACGGAATTTGCGTTTCCGATTGAGCCAGGTGGTTTTTGTGGCTCGATCGTTTCGTTGATTTATTTCGAGACGGGCGTCGTGACGCTTCGGTTTATCCCGCTGCCCGTCGACGAATTCACTCCGGTTCAACCGTAGGGGCTGTAATATTCCGGGATTTGCTACGCTAATACCACGATTATTATTGTTTACCAGAGTTTACCTTCGCATGGCGAACCTAATGAATATCGATCGGCACGTTCGATATGCGTTGCACTTCTCCATTGGAGATTATACGTACGTTGTTGCCATTTTCCCATTTGCAATGCTAGTTCTTCATTCAGCTCCTTCTCCTCATCCTCCTCCACCGCGAATTGCAATTGCTCGCGTTCCTAATTGCGCGCGTCTTCCCTCATAATTGGACCGTGATTGCGCGCGATTAATTTCATTGCAATACGGAATGCGCGGCAGCGTAGAATGCTATCGGTCTTAAGAAGGGCGCCTTTGAGTCGCGAGGACGACCCCGATGCGCGCGTTTCTCGCGCTGCGCAATAGTTGCCGGTACCAGGCGTACCCCGCACCAGGTTCGAGCCTGGCTTTATCCTTGCAAGGACGCGCGCTCGCGGCGGCTGCGCTCCCTTCCCTCGCCTCTCTCTCTCTCTCTCTTTCTCTGTAGCACGAACCAGTGAGGTGGCCGTAATCGCTGCCGTTTAATCGCGCATAATCATTACTAATCGACCGCAAAGACGATTGCGGCAGCTACCACTTTATTATTACGACAGCGGGGATAAAGCTCCGCCATTTGTTACGCCCATTGTGTCGGGTTTCGCGGCGCGGCGAGGGCTTCCCGCTGTTCGTTGTTGCCGTTGTCGCTGCACGTCGCTGGTAATCGAGGTTGCTGCGCCGCGGTCGGTAGCCGGACCGCGCTCGCTGATCCTCACTACGAATAATGTATACATATGTATATAATAACAAGCGCGAGGCGAGAAAGAAAGAGGAGAAAGGCACGTTTGTGTGTGTGTGTGTGTTTGTGAGAAAGAGCGGAGTGAAAAAGAGATAAGCGAAAGAAGCGAAACTGGACAAAAAAAAATTCATGTCAATTAATTTTCTCACGGCGGGGCGTGACTCTCGTCTTCTCCCCGCGTGGCTCGTTACGCCAAGGTCAGGAACTTCGAGGTATACGGTCGGCTTAATTCTTGGTCGTCGCATTAAGAGGGATCCGCAGTACATTGCTGGTAATATTAATTACCGCAGTATTACTGATTGCTGCGCGGTATTATCGCTTACTCCTAGTATTACTGTTTGTTGCGCTGGTTTACGACAGTAATATCATTTACTCACGGGGCAACATGCGCACAACCACACGCGATGTTTTTCGCTCCGGTACTATTGCTTCTTGGCATCAGTATCTTAGTAGTGTTGATTGATACTATTTCTAACGGCTCCGAATCGCCAAATCGCTGCTAAACTGCTCGCAACGAAATAACGATTCGGAGTTTGCGCATCGAGGCTCTCGCGATGACGCAGATCTAACTTAGATCCTACTTTGTACAGATACAATCATTCCGGCAAGCAATGGTTCTCTTTTGTGCCCGAATCGTTTGCTTCTTACGGCACGCTCGCGACGACCTCGCTCTTCGATATGTATCCTCGCGTATGTATGCTTCGCTTAGTTTCTTTATTTGTAAATCCATCGGTAAAAATTAAAAAAAAAAAAAAAAAAAAAAAANAAACTTACCGTTTTGCGCAATCTTAATGCGCGCGATATATAGAAACCGTGGTGCCTTGGCGAATATTGTAAATGCGCACGCTTTAAAAAAAACGAATATTTACAATTGTACTTCCTAGATTCGAGATTTCGACATGCAAGGATTTAAATAAGTATTTGTACGTTAAACATACGATACACGCTCTTGAGCGTAGCGGGAGCATCTTCGCGATATTCTAGAGACGAAATTGCATCGCTTTTAGAAATCGACGTTTTCAAGGCTGAACGCCGCTCGTCCTTGTTGCATTCGATCAATAGTCACACGAAAAATACGGAGAATTTATTCGACTATTTGTACGTCTTCGATTTATATTTGCACTTTCCCTCTTTCGTTCTTGGATTTTGCACGAGAAGTACTTCAGAAACTGTTCCTTCGCATCAGAGAGATAGAGAGAGAGAGAGAAACAGAGAAAGAGACTATTCCGTCGTCTTTCCTTTAGCTCGCTGCGCGTGCGCCCGCGCTAATATGCTCGATGCTCCGTATTTATCTTCCTTAATCATCCCGAGGGAGCCAGATGCTACAACAAATCAACGGAATGCGCGGCCACGGTACATAACAGCGTGATAACTGGTTCGCTTAGGCGCGAACTTCTCTTTGCGTCTCCGGAGTTTACGGCGTTTCTCTATCGCGAAATAAAATGCTCACCGGTTCGCGGCTCGACTATCTGGATCGTCGTGCTCCTCGAGAACGAAACGATTTTTCCGATTTTTCTGCGACCGTCGACTTCGAGGTCCCGGCGACACTCGGTTCTAAGTGTGTATGGAAGAGAGATGGAAACTGTCTCTCTCTCTTTCTCAATTTCTCTCTCTCTTTCTCTCTCTCTCTTTTCATCTCTGTTTCTCTCTTCCACGCCACCCTGACGACTCAATCTGCTCCTTTGTAGACTCGTAGCCTACGAAGAAAATGATGGAGCCTCGCGATAAAATTCATGAGTCGAGCGGATCCGCAGGAGCGAACACGCGAGCGATTAGCATAAAGGAGTCTCATTAGCAACCACCAGTCGCCGAAATGTCAGCCTCGTCCTTCTTTCTACCCGGAACTTTACGTGTACACACGTGTGTGCGCACGGCCATTGCCAAAGCCTCACCTCGATCGTTTTAATTTTGCCTCGAACGCCTAGAATTTTTATTAATTATAGCGGCACGTTAGTCGCCGCGCGACTATTATCGCGTGTTTTTACGACAGCCTTGTAGCACTTTTACTGCTATTATTACTATTTACACCGGGCAATAGTTAGTCGCGATATTACGCGCTGCTTATTGCAACATCTCTTTCTAACGAGCGTGGTTGCGAGTCGAAATCGCATAATAAAACTAAATTGCTCGCGAAGTCAAGTTCGAGTTGAGACCAGGGGGGGCTTAAGACACTCGCTTTAATGTAGATCCTCCGCTTTATACGTCGCGAACGTCGATATGAGACGATCATTGCCGCATCGCTACAAATTGACACTTTTTTTTGTCACAAAAAAAAAAAAAAAATGTATCGCCGTATAAAGTTGTACCTTCGCGAGCGAACACACGATCGCGGAATGGGCGTTCCATTATTAATAAGCATCATCTGCATTTTAATGCGAGAGTTTTTTACTACGGTAATAAGATAATCTAATAACACGAGGAAATAAGTAAAAACCCGAGCCGAGCCGTGTTCTCACGATGCAGCGTGTAAAACGCCGAGGGGCAGCTTCCTCAGCCGCGTTGCCAGAAGACGCCACTGATAGCAAGCGAAGTCGTTGCTCGTTACGCGGTCGAGCAAACGACGATGATCCGTGTTGCTAATCCACGTCGGGGGAGGGGGAGGGCGGGAGGGGAGGAGGAGGAAGGAGATGAGGGAAAGGGAGGAACATCTTGCGCGCGGATAATAATCCGCGCGCTCGACTTCAACGAGGCAGTATTTCTACGGGGTGTACGATCCGGCGCCAGCGAGACGTAGCGCAAAACCGAGCAATTAACCGGGGGACGACGTTAAGTTTGTTACTCCGTAAGCGCTGTAAGCAGCGTATATATTCCCCGTTTCAAGGATGAAAAAGCGCACATGTATGCGCGCGTTGCAATGGAGAAAACGCTATTTAACTCGTGAAGAATAAACAATGAGCACAATCCGACGGGAGAAAAATCGATTTCTTCGCGCGATCGCTCAGTACGTATGCGTTTTGTTTTCTTGTTTTTTTTTTTTTTTGTTTTTTTTCCAGCATATTTCAGCAACATGTTCTCTTTTGAATTACCTACACTCGCTGCAGGTGTAGCAATTGCGTTCGACGCGTGTATCATCATCATACACACGCGCGCGACCTTCGAGGACGCGAGCGTGGCTTCGGAGAAAGTGAGTCCGCGATGTAATCTCTTTCGCGTGTTTATCGGTATCTTAACAAATCCGGCGTTACGAGCGGCAAGGAATTAATTACGCGCGCCGATAGCGATAAGAAGCCGTAATAATCGCCCGTGTAATCATAATACGTGCCAAAGAGAAGGATAACAAAAAAGAAATGAAAGAACAGCGCCGGGAGTAACTTATAGCGATCGCGCCGTAATGAGGATCTGGCGCATCGGATTTCTCAAACCGTCGTCGTCGTCGTCGTCGTGTGTCGTAAGTTTCCCTGGTCAATTATTTCAAACAACAAACAACTAAACTTTAACATCTTATGTATGTACGGTCCCGCGTTTAAAATTTATATCCTGTGACAAGGACCTTTGCTATAAACTTTTTTATAGAAAAAAAACGAACCAAAAAAAAAAAAAAGAATTACATTATCGATATAACAGTACCAAAAAAAATGTAGCGTAATTCTAAATTATTTTCTTATTGCAGTAAAAAAAAAAAGTGACAGTAATACCTCTCCAGTATGTTAATATTTTCTTTCTGAGAATTTTTATTACAAGAGTCTATATTCTGTCGTGTTGTCTCTCGTCCGACTTCAACGACCGACACAAGACACGGCGTTGCCATAAACGTCTCAGCATCGCGCGTCGCGATTTAATTTATCGGCGATGTTAAACGATTCGTTCGTGTGCTCACCGTGCAACAAGTAACTACCGTGAGCGATATAAGTTACTATTATTACGCGTATCGCAAAAAGATTTCTACTTATGTAAATTACGCACAGCGCGAGTCGCTCGCGCGCGCGCGTGTTCGCAAGGACGTGCGAGATTCAACGACGGGAGATCGTATCGGCGCGCGGCGTTTCAACCGACCGACAAATACCAAGGGTAATACACAGCGCTATACCGAGGTACCAATCACCATCGACAATGCGCAAGTCGACGTTTCTCTACCCAACTTGAAGATTTACGCGTGAACATTCACGCGCTAAACAATACCGCGCGCTCGCCGGAAAGAGAAGAAACATCGGACGACAATTACAAATGATTACATCTGTGCGTCACGTTCCCTTCGCGCTGGGTCATTGTCTTTCGCCTGACCGAGAATCGCGCGATGGAGAAGAGAGATTGAAATTTACAAAAAAAAAAAAAAAAAAAAATTACTGCACCGATCTAAACGTTAGATCATCAAAAATTGGAATTTTCATTGAAATTGAAATTTTGTTTTCTTAAATTTTTGTTTACCAAATGTCGAAAAAGGTTGAGATCATGTAGGTCTCAATACAATCTATGACAGCGACTGACAGTCTATGACTGTCATAAACAGTCAGTCCCTGACTGTCATAGACTGTGCAGGATGAAAACTGCGATTAATCTTCGAGTGAAGAAGTGTGTGATAATTTATTGTTGAATTATAAATTTCATTTATTTGTTCATTCGCTCCTCTCAATTATTTGTTGACTTGCGAAGGTCTGATCTCGACAGATTAATATAATTTGTAATTAACAATAATACATATAGAAAATTTATGTAAAAACGCGCGAGGTACACAAATTTGCACATTCTTACGGCACATCTTCGTTAAATCAACAACAAAAAAAAAAAAAGAAGAGAAGCGTGACTAATGATTTATCCGCGATCGCATACGTCGATCTGAGAAAGGGTTGAGGTCAAGGTGCGCGGCGGTGTTCGCCTCGCTTCTTCGCTGGAATGCTGCGTAACCAGTCAAATATTTACACACACTGTTATTATTACGTCATTCTTATATAAAATGCTTACGGTTGTCTTCCAATCGAAACCAATCAGCTCACAAAAGAGTACTGTTGTAATTAATAAGTGACGCACTTTGTCTACAAAAAGCACACATTGATCAAGGTAAATAATGCCGCAAGGATTAAAATTGCGCGATGCTCGTACGCAAATTTTTTTCAATTCTCTTTTCAATTATTATTATCATCTGCAGAAATCTGACACAGAGGGCCATAAATTCCGTTAATTTTTCACAATATCCGAGTTTTATGATATATTCGAAATGCCTTCAAGGTTTCTCTCGTAGAATAGACTTCGCTGACTATCTAGAGAACAATTTCGCAACTTCGCTTCTCCCGTAACGTAAATTAAACCCGAAGATCGACGGATATAACTTAAAAGAAATCGGGATCAGTGTAACGATAAAAAAAAAATTCATCGTTTATAAAGAACAGAGATCGTACGTATGTACGTATGGAGTATGATAAAATTGCGTTCGTTGAAATGATGATACCCGCGCAATCTTTGATAGAGCAGAAAAAAAAAAAACAAACCTTGATTACCACCAGAGATATGCCAGTTAGGTTGCGCCGGATAGATCCTGTCGCTTCTCGTCAAGTGTGTGTACGTGTGTGTGTGTGTGTGTGTGTGTGTGAGTCGAAATTAATATTCAAAATAAAAGACGACGAGTAGAGGGTGTTTTTCGTTCAGCGCGTCCGGCGCGGGTTTCAGAGAGATTCAATTTACCGAGCGATTCTTTCGAGACACGCGCGGCCGAACGTCTCGCGGCGGGGTGCGGCGCCCGGTCTGGACGTTGCTAGCGTTATCCGCTGATTCTTGGACGGGACCTCCAAGCGCGCGATGCTCCTACACGCGATGTGCACCGCGATGCGCCATAACGCGCGCCACGGCCTCCCTTCCTCCTCGCTTTCGCTTCTACGAAGAATGATCGGATGTATGCGCGTTTTAACGATACAAGAAACGTCAGCCGGATGAAACCGTCCGCCGTCTTCTTTTCACCGACGAGACGAACGGGGAGAGTCCCTGTGTACTTTGTAAAGACGGGGCGATGTTGGGAGGGAAAGATTAATAATGAATTACACGCGCAACGAAACGGTTTCAATTGCTTGTGAAATTAATAAATATTCAAGAAAGAAAACGCGGACATATATGTCTGTCGATATATCGATTGACACGTGTGTGGCTGGGTTTACTTCGAAATTACGCGCAATAAAGTAATCGCGTGATTTTGTCGCGACGATATTTTGGTTGTAGTTTGCTTCACGAATTGACGGTGATGTGTGCGAATAACGATGTAACGTAAGCGTATACGTTAAGAGAAATTCGTAATATGATCGCAAACACACCACGTTTTCTCTTTCGAATTGTAATAATTCCGGAGAACCTCTCGATTAATGATTACATTCTGTCCGGTTCTTGTTGAGCGCGATAACGGTGTCACACTTCTTGTCTTCTCTCGACGTGTGTTTCGCGCGTTTTTACATCGAAAAACACATTCTCAAATTCCGTAAATCATCATCGTCCGAATGCAAATTGCGCGGCTTAAATTATGCCTCTCATCGACGACGCGGCTGGCGCGCCATTCGTTCGCGTATCCGATGTTTTGTCGTCGCGGCGACAAAACGCGCGGAAATAACGGCGCTGAATCTCCTTATATAAAACTGGTTGAAAGTTCGTCGACCCCCTCGTCGGTCGAAGATCGTGCGTTCCCTGATGGGGGATGAAGCGTCGCGTTTTATCCGAACGCGAGAGCACTCCCGACGTCCAGCTCGCCCACGTGTCCGGTCCCGTGGGTGTTTCCAAGTGTAGAATAATATCGCGCGGAGACGAGATGAGCGCTCGTTATTACGCACGCAGGTATTCGAGTAAGCAACATTGTGCGAGAGACGAATTTGAGAATCTCGTATCTCCCTCTCTCTCTCTCTCTCTCTCTCTCTCTCTTTCGAGATCTCTTTGCGCGTCAAAATAAAAAGACAGATTTTCTTGTAAGCGAAAAACGTGAAATGAACACAAAAAATGTAACCAGGTGACTAAGTTTTCTATTTAAGAACTAGAAAAAAGAAAAATCGCGACACAGCTGTGTCGAAATTTAGCGTCTACATTGAACCTCAATTCCTCTTTTTTTTATGTACGCGTAAGAGAGAAAGTAGATCCTACTTTGACGCTGCTATACAGGGTCCGCCACTTAAATCCGGACAAATTTGAATTTGACATTCCCATCATATTAGAATGCAGCAGTAGGTGCCATATGACCTAAAGATAGGTTAGAGACGTCGATAAGACATTAATAANCTTAAAATGGCCGAGTCGTTCAGGAAGACGCCGGAATATAATCGAAGAGCAGCGGTTATTGAAGGTGTCCGCGCCGGAAGAACGCCAAACGAAATTATTAAGTTCTTCGGATACCCCAGGTCGACGGTGTATGATATTGTCCAGA